>NC_137605.1:9513636-9647007 GCF_963280865.1 Gymnoscopelus braueri | reverse complement strand
CTCTGTCAGGTGGAAACCTCATATGTCCAAAACAGCTACTTTTCAGGATTCAAATAAAAATATAGCAACGGTAGCAGACCGACAAGCTCTTTGCGTGACGCTGTAGTATGTAGTATAAGTAGGCCGTTAATTTACAAACTATGGAAATCTCACGTTTCTGCCCGATAGCAACGATATTTTGATGCTAATACTTTTGTACTTTGACTTCAGCGAGATTTTGAAAATGGACTCTTAATTGTAACAACGTATTTTTATACTGTGTGGTATGTGTTGCTACTTTAACTTCAGTCCAACATCCGAGTACTTCATCACTGGTCAGCCACCAGATGAAGGAATGAGACCTGACTCATCAAACATTGATGGCAGGTCATTCACTGTGTTCTCTGGTTGCTGTCATTACGTTACCCCCTCTGCTCTCTCTCTCTCTCTCTCTCTCTCTCTCTCTCTCTCTCCCCCTCTTTGTCACTCTGTCTGGCTGTTAAGGTCTCAAATTCTTTTCATATCATTCATATCCTTCCTTTTCATCCTCAAGACGTACGGTATCATGTATCTGTTCACAACACTTTTAAGACTAGAGCATTGTGGATGCATGCTTATGTAAGTGATTCTCAACCAGTGGTGTAAAGTAACTGCGTACGTTTACTCAAGTACTGTACTTATAAGTACAATGTTGAGGTACTTTTACTTTACTGGAGTATTTCCCATGTTTAATACTTTTACTTCTATTCTACAACATCTTAGAGGCAAATATTGTACTTTTACTCCACTACAATTAGTTGTTATAAAAAGTTTAGTTATAGTTACTTTGCAGATATGAATAATTATATTATGAAACATACATTAACCACTTTAGCCCCGTTTTATATACAGGCTACTTGAAAATAGCAGATCTACAAAATCACAACGTGTCGCATCGCGACGCGTTGTGAGCTTGTAGATCTGCTATTTTCAAAGATTTTAGTACTTTTGCTTTTGGTACTTTAAGTATATTTTGATGCCTATACTTTTGTACTTTTACTCAAGTAACATTTTGAACACGGGCCTTTTACTTGTATCAGAGTATTTCTACATTGCAGTATTGATACTTTTTTTTTGCAGTATTTAAAACTTTTTCCACCACTGCTCTCAACCAATCTACACGGTAAAATAAATGCTCAATGTTTATTTGACTCTGAGAGTGTACAAATGGAACCAAATGGACCCCTAGGGACCCCATTTGCATACCATTTGTATACCGCATCGATTGATTTGGACCCCTGGTGGTCCCCAGACCCAACGTTGAGAACCAGTGTGTTATGTAATGTGCACGATTTGCACTTAAAACTGCACTACGTAACTTTCCTCTACCCCGGATTTGAACCTGGTTTTCTGCGCAAGTCCTGCATGTTATAATAGAGCCTGCCTCCTTGCTCAGGGGATAAATTGAATCTTGACCATCAGGTAGTGGTGGAAAAAGTACTCCATTTTTTTTACCTAAGTATAAGTAGCAATGACACAATATAAAAATACTCTGTTACAAGTAAAAGGCCTGTGTTCAAAATGTTACTTGAGTAAAAGTACAAAAGTATTGGCATCAAAATATACTTAAAGTAACAAAAGTAAAAGTACAAAACAAATAGCAGATCTACAAGCTCACAACGCGTCGCCATGTGATAGCTTATGTATAAAATAGGGCTAAAGTGGTTGATTCATGTTTTATAATATAATAATTTATATCCGCAAAGTAACTAGTAAATAAAGTTTTCAAATAATTGTAGTGGAGTAGAAGTAAAAGTATTGAAAATTGGAAACACTCCAGTAAAGTCAAAATACCTCAAATTCTACTTAAGTACCGTACTTGAGTAAATGTACTTTGTTACTTTACACCACTGCCATCAGGTCAGAATTAGTGTCAGATCCTGTGTCTAGGTGAGACATGACCTTTGACACCATCTAAATGTCTCAATAGAAGAACAGGGAGACTAAATACAACCACCCCAATTGTATAAGTTATATTGTACTAACATACTCTACCATACAGATTGGACTAAATTACATTTTACTCATTAAAACAAGTTTTTGTTGTATCATTACTAACATACACACTTCTATGCTATGCTAAATTGCTAAGGGTTTGATTGACTAGTCACTAGATCTACATCTAACTATAATAATAACACATTAAAACTATTAAATCGTTACATTATTAACGAATTAAGCTAATAATGCATTAACACATTAAATTATGCAACACACTGAAATGTTAAAACATTAAACTATGACCACGTGAAACTATCACGTTCAATTATTGACACACGTGCGCTCAGGTGACGCAGGGTGAATACCTCCATGGAGTGTGTGCGCGCGTGCAGTGATGGAAAAAGTACTCAAATGTTTTACTACACCATGAATTTAAAAAAAATATTTGATATTTAATATCGTGTATGTCCCTCAAACCTTTTTCAAAAGGTTTGAGCCTAAATCATCACTCAGATATACTCATCCCAAGTCAATTGTCTTTGGCTTATACAGCACTTTCAGCTGCAATACCAAAACGTCCTTTTGGGCAGGGGGGGGCTACTGAGCAATTCTGTCTGGCCATCAGCAATGGCAATGCAAGTGATGTCACTTGCATTGCCATTCTGAAATGGCCTGTTCAGACACGCCCATTCTGAAAATCTCTGAAATGAGAATGAATGACTGAATGTTAAAAAAAATAAAAATTTGGGGTACAAGAGACACTGGGGAGCCCAAAAAAGACCCCCCCCCCCCCAAAAAAAAATGAAATTCATGGTGTGGTCCCTTTAAGTTAAAGTATCAATACTGCAATGTTACGGATGTCCGTAATTCAAAATGTACTTGAGTTAAAAGTACTAAAGTATTGGTATCAAGATGTACTTAAATACCAAAAGTAAAAGTATCACAAAAGTAAAAGCTCACAAGCTCACAACGCGTCGCATCGTTGTGAGCTTGTAGATCGGCTATTTTCAAATAGCCTAGGTATAAAATAAGGGCTAAAGTGGTTGATGATGTTTTGGGAGGAGTTGCATGGGAGGAGTAGGATGACGGCGCTACGTCCTTCCGGTGGGGGCTCCTCACTGGTGAGCCAGTAGGATACAACAGCAGTGGCAACACACAGAAATGTGTGGGGACTCGGGGAGGAGTCTAAATAATGTGATACTCTGCTCTCTCTCTCTCTCTCTCTCTCTCTCTCTCTCTCTCTCTCTCTCTCTCTCTCCTCTCTCTCTCTCTCTCTCTCTCTCTCTCTCTCTCTCTCTCTCTCTCTCTCTCTTACACTATAACACATTACATTATTTACACAAACAATAAACACATTAAACTACTGTATAAAAATATTCAACGATTAACACACAGGCCCGGACGACTGGCGTAGCGGTCCGGGCACCTAGGCTGAATAGCGTGTCGCGGGTTCGAGTCCAGACCCCGACAACCTTTGCTGTGTGTCAATCCCCATCTCTCTCTCTCCCCATTTCCTGTCAGTCTACTGTATACTATCAATAAAAGGTCCCAGAAAATATTGACACACAATTAGTGACAAATTGACAGGCCTCACATCTACCTTACAATCGGGACATTGGCTGAAAGGGCAAACGACTCAGGACAAAAAACCAGCTGTTGCCAGATCGTGCGCGAGCAACAAGCAACCTAAGCGAGCAACAAGCAACCTAACACACAAAGCTGCCCACTGCACATGCGTCGACGCACTTTCTCTAACCAATTTACACCCACTTCACGCTTACAAAACCTGGACATGGCAACGTCGCTCATCGTTCTGTGATTGACAGCAAAAGCTGGCCAATCAGGTGGCGAGTTCGAGTGAGCCCGAATGGCTCCGAGTGCAGCCGACAAAAGACGAACGGCAGCCATTGTTTTGTGCGAGTCAGGGTGCGAGTGCCTTCATTTCTTACTTTAGCTTATACAACGCTCTCAAACTTCTTCTCTGAGGCACGGAATTTACTTATAACATATCGTTTGGATAGAATTTTGTTGTTTCACTTCATATGTGTGGTCAATTATTCATGACAGAGCCTATTTAAAAATAAAAATTCAGAGAACCGGCAGGGGTGGCCAGTCACACGCATGTATCCGAATAAGTCAACCTATTTTGGGCATGGCCATGTCAACAGTCCCGTTGCGTCAGTGTGGTGGGGGTGGGGCGGGGGGGACAGCCATGCGCGCACACAGGGAGAGAGAGGGAGGGTGGGAGAGAGAGAATAGTTAGCCAAACACAGCGACAGAATTTTCGCTGACGGACAGAGAGAGACAGAGAGACATAGAGGGAGAGAGAGGAAGAGAGGGAGGGAGGGAGGGAAAGAGAGAGAGAGGGAACGAGGGAGAGAGAGGAAGACAGGGAGAGAGAGAGGGCCAGAGGGGAGAGAGAGAGAGAGAGACACGGAGATGGAGAGAGAGGAAGGACGGCAGGAGGCGATGCCCTGTTAAAAATTTAAAAACTTTTTTGGGGGAAATTTTTATCCCACGATTTTTGAACCCTAAAATAAGCGAGCCCTTGATTATTTTTGCGCGGACGTAATTTGTTTGTCATTGTGGTGAATGTTTGTGTGTGCTGCTGATGTTTGTTGTGTGAAGCTTAATGTCAGAGTGTTTGTGTTGGAGCGCCTCAGTGCGGCTGCAGAGTTCATGTGCAACATCTTGCATGCGTGGCTGTGGCTTCACAGTTTTCCTTCGCAGTGTCTGTAGGTCACGGCCTCCAGGGACCCCTAAGGGGGGGGGGGGGAGACCCTCTGGGGTTTTTTTTTATTTTTTTTTATCCCATGATTTTGTACCCCCAAACGACATTTTCTTTGGGGGGGGGTAGGGGGGGGGTACTAGAATTCTGCCCGCGTAGCGGGCAGAACTTCTAGTATAATACAACTGACACAACGTCTATTCAGACTAACCTCGCATCACCAGTCTTTCCACCTCGGAGGAAAGCCTGGTCTGTGTTACTAAAGACCCATATGAGCCGGTCTAGGCCACGCCTACTGGGGAAAAAAAGAAAAAAGAATCCTCTTTCCGGATTCTGCCCATCCGGTTTTGCGGTGCCGCTTTGTTTTGGTTCCCCAATCCCTATTTAAATGGAATAGAATTTCCCCGTGGGATAATACAGACGCTAAATAGTCACCGGATAGTGCACGCACATTTACATTTAAAAAATAAGCTAAACTACGCCGCATCAAGGATTTTATTAGGACGGACCTATTTTGGGGTGAGACGTCTTTCCGGTTCTGCCCATCCGGCCACTTTTTATTTTTTTTACTTCCGCTCCCGACCGGATCATATACCCGAAAAGGAATGGTGCCCAGGCTAATTCAGACAGTCGTCAACTTTTTTTTACTTTTAAAAAAAATTATCAAAAGAAAAAAAAATTATCCAAAACAAAAGAATCCTACTCATTTCACCCAAAATGTTTATAACAAATTATGACTATTAACATACAAAATAATAGTGTCTGTTATGTCAGTTATGTAACATAAGAGATTTAAATAGGTTTAAATAGGATTAAACCTGGCTTAGGCCAAATTATTTACTGATTTACTCCAGACTTATGCAATTTTTTCACCAAAACATGTGACTTAGGCCAAAAGAATGGCCTATTTTGGCCTAAGTCACACTAGGGAGATAGGCAATTATACTAAAAGAGGAGGGAACAGCATGATCCTTTTCAATTAGGAGATGGGCGATTTTTACCAGAGGTATCATGAGGAGCTGACTTAAAGGGATATTTCACTTTCAAAAAAACTTTGGGTCATTTTATCATCTACTCAGGCCCCCCAGACCGTTTTTAAGTTGCTTGATTCAGTATTTACTTCAAACTCCATTTTAACCATGTTAGATTTATCAAAAACACCCGTCCTTGGTTCTGGTGACTCACCCTGCCCTCCTAATACGCGAGGGGGCCGTGTTTTTTCGATAACTTTTTTCACTTATTTTATTTAATTTTCTTATTGTATTACATTTTTTTCAATTTCCAAAAATAATATAAAAAATAAATCGAAAAAACACGGCCCCCTCGCGTATTAGGAGGGCGGGGTGAGTCACCAAAAGACGGGTGTTTTAGATGAATCTAACATGTTAAAAATGTAGTTTGAAGTTATAATGGGTTTGTATAGGAAGGGGGCGTGTCTGATAAAATGAATATCAAATATCTAAATACTGAATCAAGCAACTTAAAAACGGTCTGGGGGGCTGACAAAAGCCTGAGTAGATGATAAAATGACCCAAAGTTTTTCTGAAAGTGAAATATCCCTTTAAGCAAAAATAACTTTTTCCTCAAAAAAATGACTTAGGCCATTAGTTGAAGAAGGTGCCCACTTCCTGGTTTTTCCTGGTGCCGGAAGGAAAAACTCAATGCATTTTTCCAAAAATATTTATATCTATTAATTTAAGCCTCGAATCAAGCCATCATGACATGACATGAATCATGACCATAAAACGTTTTTTTCTGTGATTTTATTTTATTTTATATTTAATTATATGATATACTATATTGAATAAATACCCTTTGTTTTGCCGTTTTCACAAAAAAAAAATCACAGAATCAAACGTTTTATGGTCATGATTAGTTGAAGAAGGTGACAATCTGTTGTATTGAGACAGATTTTCTCTTTAAATCAAATTTAACCTGAACTTGAACTATAGACACAGCATCCTATGCTTTCAGACAGTATCAGACTTAAATGACACCAGAGGTTCTCAAAGTAGACCCTCCCTGAGGGGGTTCAAAATGGACACTTGGGTCTGTAACTCTCAGATGTCCTTGATATTCAAACGTTTGAGAACGCCTGCATCAGACACAGCATAAGTGGTGATATAAACCAACGTTATCTGTACTGGCAGGCAGGTGGCGCCATTGTATAAAACTAACTTCCATCATCAGCGTTTAACCACTGGTCTAACCCCAGCCATCGACACATTTGATTTACAGTGTATTATATGAATTATTTTAATACAATTATCAGTTTTAATATCAGAAAGTAGAAAATAAAGATGTCAGAAAATAGGTTACAGTATATAAGAATAATAAAATATAAAATAAAATAACTAAGATAAACTGTAATTCTTTGGTGGCCTCTCTCTCTCTCTCTGTGTGTGTTTGTTTGTTTGTCTGTGTGTGTGTGTGTGTGTGTGTGTGTGTGTGTGTGTGTGTGTGTGTGTGTGTGTGTGTGTGTGTGTGTGTGTGTGTGTGTGTGTGTGTGTGTGTGTGTGTGTGAGCCCGCGTGCGCGCATATGAAAATTACTGGGTCCATTAAACAATGTAATTAAACACTAATTAGATGTTTACTAGTGCTAATCTGTTGTTTATGTGTATCATGCTCTCTCTCAGCGGAGTCAGTGTGCAGTGTGTGTGTGTGTGTGTGTGTGTGTGTGTGTGTGTGTGAGAGAGTGTGTGTGTGTGTGTGTGTGTGTGTGTGTGTGTGTGTGTGTGTGTGTGTGTGTGTGTGTGTGTGTGTGTGTGTGTGTGTGTGTGTGTCAATATAAAAAAAATATGGTTTATTGGGTGGGGGGGGGGGGGGGAAATAAAAATAAATACATTACATCTGGACTACCCCCCCCTGGTAACTACATAACAAACAGTCCCTAACAGCATACATTTCCATTACAAATGAGGAGATAAATACATATAATTCTTCCCCCCCTCAATTACAGTATACATTTAGGGCCCAATACAGAATATTTGAATACATTTAGGAGTAAATGACACGCTCAGTGTTGCCATCTCCTGTAATTATAAGCGACATTGCCCTTGTTTTTCTGTGAAGGTACTTGTAAAGACTGGTGGTAGGGCTTTGCCCCTGTTTCTAAAACGTTGTTGATATTTGCCATGAGTTATTTGTTGATAGCTTGTAGATCTGCTATTTTCTACTACCACCACCACCACTAGTAATAATATTAATAACTAGAAAAAGTGCTCCTCGGAGCACAGGTCTCCACCAGGTCAGGTAGGTTATTATGGCCTCCTGGTGGCGCTATAATAGGCCAATGTGAAAAGGGTGGCATTTCTTCTTAGGCCTTTCACGGCAAACAGACACTTCATTCATGATTTGAGGCATTTTGTTCCAAAAATGTGTATTGCTAAGTTGTATGGATTTAAACTTGTAACAGAGTATTTCTATATTGCAATATTGGTACTTAACTTAAGTAACCACTTTGAGTACTTTTTCCACCACTGCCAAAATATATCGCCTATACATAGTAAACTATAATAGCTGTTCAAACGGCTTTTCAGGTAATAATGGTGCTTCAAGGTGATGCCTTCCTGTGCTATTGAAGTGGTGTTAATCACAGCATATGGAAGTTTCGAAGTAGTTCACACGTCTATTTACCAATAGATATGTCACACTTAATCAGTATTCACATTCCACGTACATCACCAGCACAATAGAGATGGGATGTATGGCTCTGCAAACTGTTCCTGTTCGCAGATGACTCGGCCCTGCTAGTCTCGGACAGGGACAGGCTGCAGGTTGAGAAAACTCTCAGCTCCGAACTCAACAAGATCTGCATCTGGCTCTCTGACAACAAACTTTCATTACACCTGGGTAAAACTGAATCCATCCTCTTTGGGTCCAGTCCTAACCTTAGCAAGGCAGAGAGTTTCACGATCAAAGTGGGTGATGATGTCATCAAAAGAAGGATGAAATTACCTACCTGGGCTCCATCTTGGAGGCAAACCTCTCTGGTAACAAAAACGCCGAAAAAGTGATCAAAAATGTCAACCAAACAACACGCTTTTTGTGGAGGATTGATCGTCTAGTCAGTAAGAATACTCTGAAAATTCTTGCAGGGGCCCTCATTCAAGGTCATTATGATTATGCATGCACTTCATGGTATCACAACACCTCCAAGGCCTTAAAAACAAGGCTCCAAACATCCCAAAACAAACTTGTAAGGCTACTTCTTGGCCTCAATCACAAAACCCATCTAACCCCTGTTCATTTTGCTAGGATTGGATGGCTTAGGGTTGAGGACAGAGTATGGCAACTTGCTATGGGCCTGGTCTTCAAGATACACTACAACATTGGGATCCCCCTGTATTTGTCAAAATACTTCCAAAATGTTAATGCAGTCCATGATCATAACACCAGAGGCAGCTCCACAAATCATGTTCAACCCAGAACTCAACTAAGGGAATGAACTCGTTCTCATGCTATTCATCAAAAATGTGGAATGCCCTACCAAAAGGAGTAAAGGAGTGTAAAACCCTACTCACTTTCAAAACTGCCCTAAAGATACACCTTCAGGAGGCTGCAATTCGAAAATGGCCCCTGTCTAAGTCTTAACCTACCCCCCCCTACCCCCCCCTCCTTCATTTTCCTCTTTTGTATATATATATATTTTTTTTTCTCTCTTCATACCAGTAACCTGAAAGCTGATTGTATGACATTCTGTATAGTAGTGTGTATATCTATCTGCCTCTTATATTTCATCATGATTTGTGTGCATGGGGTTCTCATCTTAAACAAGCTTAGTGCTTAATGAGAGTTCCAGTTTAGTAGACCTTGTATTGTGAATTTGTACTTCCATGTACTGTTATGTACTGTCATGTACTATTCTCATGTCTTACTAAATAAACTACATCAATCAATCAATCAATCTTTTAAGGGAGCCGGATCTTGGCGATCCGTTCCTTTCACAGAGCTGTTCAAAAGACTGGCTCATTTATGGCTCATTTGTATATTTATATATTTAAAAAACATTTATAAATGTATATAAATAAATATATATAAATATTTTTATATTTATATCTCATAACATTATTTATATTTATATTATAAAATATTTAAAATATAAATATGATATCATTGATGTTATATCATATATACAATAATACAACATATAACATTATAATAATATATTATATTTAAACATATATAATAATAATAGATTACATCATTAATACAATATCTATTATATTATAATATATCATATACATTATAATACATAGTATTATAATATATGCAATTATAATATAACATTTGATTACAATAATTAATTTATTATATCTCTGCTGTCCAGCAGCAACCAGCTACCTCCAAAACCTAATTTTTCAGGAAATGAAACAACAAAATATAGTAATTTCTTTTTAGTTTTTCAGGAAATGAAGAAAACCTTATATTTTTTTAAAACAAAGCAGTACAGCCTCATCAAAGTTCGTATAGTGACTTCATATATTGTCAGATACTTGCATGTGTCATTATATTATCACCACTTTACCCATATATATATATATATATATATATATATATATATATCTATATCTATATATATATATATATATATATATATATATATATATATATACATATATATATATATATATATATATATATATATATATATATATATATATATATATATATATATATATATATATATATATATATATATATATATATATATATATATATATATCTATACACACACACACACACACACACACACACACACACACACACACACACACACACACACACACACACACACACACATATAATATGCATATTTATATTATTTATACACTCTGGAGTGTATAGTGATGACAAATGCTGTTTTCCGTCGGTCTGATCATATTCCTTTATCCATGCGGTTACGGTATCGTCCTCTAGATGAGATGCAGTATACTCCACCGCATTGTCTGTAGGAGCACGCAGCTCAGGAGTACGTCGTCCTGGATAAAACATATGTAATACATATATACAGTAGAGTTAATATTCAGTGATATGTATAATCAAATATACATATAAAATAATAAAAGTACCCCCACTATTTACCGTTTTATTGAGATTCATCAGAAATCGAGTCTTCTGTTGATCCTCGACTCAGACAGCAAAGGATTGGTATACAGAGTTAGTAAATAGACGAATTATTGCCGTAAAGAATCTTTCTCCTGATGCATTCGTATTCGTAACTGAAACATCCTCCGAGGATAGCCTCGTCAATCTGTTCGAACACTCCTTGCAGGTCATCCCAATCACGCCACTGTATTGCAAAATGAACTCTAATTTCATACATATCAGGATCCGTATGCTCAAGAGATAACTCTACAGCATCCTCATGCATTACCATTTTCCCCTCAGGGGAAAAGCGATGAAAAAAAATCTATGAAAGAATCAGAATCATATCTATCTCCACCCACCCCACTGATCCTATACTGTCTATTCTCATAGGGATTATTCCATGCAAAATCATCCCATATATAATTAAGGAAAGTCCTATCCTTAGTCATCTCACCACATATCCAGTTACGGAAGATAACACTGTCTCTAACAGGCATAGTTAGATCTGTAACTCTATATGGCCTATAGATACACCCTAAATCACCATTACTCATGGTAACATACCCATCCTTATATCGAAAATCATATACACACCTATCTGCCCCTTTGTATTCTATATGGACTTCAGGATCATTACTCTTAGTACGTCTGAGGAATCCACCCATCTTCTTTTGATGTCTTTTGACATTACATCACAAGCATTAACTTGTAGATCGGTATCAGACATACCTTCAACATCCTTAGAAGCCATATTATCATACAAAATGAGAGAGGAAGAGCAGATACTGAACAACCATACCCACACCTATATACTGTATACCCTATAGTAAGCCCTACCCACCATTCTTATATACATAACACACCCAACCACCTGTTTACCATAAAGTTTATTTTAAACCTTCACTAACACCGCTTGACCTATAAATACATTAACAAAAAAATAATAATAATAATAACACCAGATGGTGTACCATAAAGTTATTTATAGTCTATGGTATTTATAACCATGGTATTAATAGGTATCTATTTATATGTATCTATTTATATAAAATCTATATATAGGATATCAATCTAATTGCTCACTAGCGCCACCACCCCCTAGTGGCCAGTATGTCCTTAGCATAGTGTAGAATATAACTACCAACTACACCACTAACAAGCCCATGAACTACACCACTAACAAGATCATAAACATAACCAACTACACCACTAACAGGATGGAAAATAATACACAATACACCACCAACCTGTTCATAAACAACACGATCAACTATGCCACTGACAAGACCATAAACACCATGAACTACAACACTAACAGGATGAAAAACAATACACAATACACCACCAACCTGTTCATAAACAACACTACCAACTATGCCACTGACAAGATTATAAACACCACTAACAATACAAGAAACACCACCAGCAACAAAATAAGCAACGCAAACACCAATAACACCACCAACGACAACACCGACAACACCGATACGACGGACATCAGAGACGGCAGACGAAACACCGCCGATAACAACACCGACAACACCGAAACGACGGACATCAGAGACGGCAGACGAAACACCGCCGATAACAACACCGACAACATCGAAAAGATGGACATCATAGACGGCAGACGAAACACCGCCGATAACAACACCGACAAAAACACCAAGGAACACAGCAGCAAAATGTGAAGACTTTGTTTCACATGTAGAATCATTTGAATGGTTTCCTGGTTCTTTTAGTCGACAGCCAATAGATTTACAGCTGGAATAACAGAAAGAAAATGTATTGGGTCTTTTTTTATTTATTTTGTATTTTATTTGTTTGGTGAAGGTTGGACAGAAGTTAATTTACACTTACTCGGTGTGTGGTTGACAAGCTGTAAAAGTACCATCTGAATATGTATCACCAGTACAGTCAGCACACTTAGTATCTGTAGATGATGTTCCTATTGTCAAACAAGAAAACACAATCCCTGTGTTATGATGAATCAAGATCTCCTAAACCCGGTCCTCTGTCCTATCATTTTTAACCCTGAGGTCGATTCTAAAAACGTCTTCTAAATCCAGAAACAGTTTTCTGAATTAAATGTTGAAATGATATGTATTTGGCCGCCGACCCCCATCTCAAAATGTGTTGTTCCAGGGACCCCCAGAAGCAAAGATTTGAGTTAAAATGTTAGCTTTAAAAAATATAATATTCAAAGGTTTGCACACATTTTCATGATTTTTCAAAAAATAGCAGATCTGCTATTTTTGAAAAATTGTGAAAATATGCATTGTTAAAAAAGCAAGTACTCCAGTACTTTAATTCAATAGACTACACATTTGACAGAGCAACTTCCACTTGTAAGTTGAATAATATTTGACCAGGAGTATCTATACTTTGACTCAAGTACTTACACAGTTCAAGTATTTTTTTAAATACATGACTTGTAACAGAGTGTCTGCAGAGAAAAGAGAGATCCAGGTATTTTAAAGGCTGATATACACATTTCTAAGTGTCCTAGTCCTCTCCCGCATTCATTCAAAAAACTCCCACCCATCATTTATGTTTGGTGGGGATATGCCCTGCCCACAGATCCAGGTATATCACCCTTTTCACCCAGTGAGATCTTTTTACTTTACTTTATTTGTTTATTTAGACAGCACAGAGCATATTAATGAATGTCACATGAACGTAAATACACCGGATTTAGCAAAGACGCTAATTTTCATCCGCAGTCCTCACACAAAACATACAATCAGAAAAACAGACAGACAAACGGTGGAAGACATTTACGTAACATTACATAGCCTAAAAATAAACCTAAAACATGATCACAAAATGGTTGCAGCTTTGGTTTTTCAAGCAACCATCTTTTCAGATTTTTGGCATTCAAGAGCAGACATGAATCTATAAGCCAGTCTTGAATGCTTGTCTACAAGCTCATAGCGTGTAGATCTGCTATTTTTGAATAGCCAAAGTATAAAATATGACTAAAATGTCCGGCTCTTAATGGGTTAAATAAGTAGACTAACCTCTTTGAACCATGTATTGACCAGGTCTGCAGATGCTGCGTTTCGGTGTTTTAAAACATCCATTCTCTGTTGGAGATACACAGTAGAATCCCTCTAATGGTTCACACACTGCATCTGATGTTGGTGTACATGGCGTCTTCACTTTCAAACCTGTGGATTAAAGATGAGAGCAAAAAAAGCTTCTCAAATGCAAAACTAAATGAATTTAACTGTAGAGCAATATTTTCTGATTGGATTAAAAATAAAAAAAATACATGTATTCTCTATGGACTCTTCTATAGTTCATCATTCTATTTATCCCATCAGATATGTGCTGTTGATAATAAATAATGCCATTGGATCAGTCATTATGCTTAGACAGCTGGGGTAGAGTGATAGATCAGTACCAAATGGGATTATGGATGGTTTGTGTATAGTGAGAACATGCAGCATTCATGAGATAATCAATTAAGTTTCTGGCTGTAGTCATTCAACTATTTACTCTTCCTCTTTTAATTTATTTTTAATTTTGAGTAGCTATTTCCTCCCTTTTTCTCCCCAATGTAGTCGTTATGCCAATTACTTCCTCCCTACACACATTTCTTTGTTGTCACTGCTGTTGTGTCACTAATTATAATGCATTATAAATGTGATTATAACACATGTTTATAATTATGCATAACAACTAAACAAGGTTTATGATGTATTATAACTTATAATAATATAATGTATAAGTGCTGGTCATAATGCATTATTAACTCAGTGGAACAGCACATTATAACTACCAGGTAACACTTTGCCTTCTAAGTGCATTATAATGCATTATAAATGTGATTATAATGCATTCTAGACCTGACCTTTAAGCAAAGTGTTACCCCTGAAGGTCCCTCCAGGGATCAATAAAGTTTTGTGTTATCTTAACTCATTTGGTGTTTGCAAAATGTTGTCTGGGAGGGCTGATGCAACATTTTGGGCCCTATTAAGATTATCTGTAACACAAGGTGGCACAAGTAAGATGGCATAAGGTCTAAAGCACAAGGCACAAGTGCCTTCGGGACATGTCCAAAATGATGTTTCAAAAAACATGTCCAAAAAATGCACTTTGCATCGTTTAATGTTAGGTAAGATACAGCCCTAAGATCGTTATTGTAATAGTGTGTTCAGACTAGAGGTGAAAATATTTTTGGTGCGGACCGCACGCTTACGTACAAAGCCAACACAAAGATGTGAATTGACACAAACGGGCCGATGCAAAGGAATTAATGAATTTAAGTTAAACTATCCCGACTTGAGTTTGCTTCACCATTCACATCTCGACAGCCACTATTTACCCATAACTTGGTGACTAGGACTAGATTTGAAGGCCCCATAGCCGCCTGAACATGTGGCCTGTGGTCACCGGAGAGCTCCTGACATAGTCCCTGGGGGCCACGCATTGCCCCTGGTGACTATTGTCATGGCAGACCCCAGAACAGTGTGTGTGCCATGTTTGGTAGGTATCAGAGCACCTCACGAGTCCGGATATTTGTTACATGGAAAACAATTATTATTATTAACTACAATACCTGCAGAACAGGTGTTACATGGAAAACAGTTGGTGCGTCCATTAGGTTGATCCATGAAGGTTCCCTCAGTGCAAGAAACACATGATGTACCTGCTTCCTGTGTGCAATGTTTAGAAACATGACTTCCTGTATAGGACACAAATGTATATTGTTATAGATGACTAAATACCTTTGTAATTAAATATGACATAACATACAGTAACGTACGCACGCACGCACGCACGCACACACGCACGCACGCACTAATGCACAACAGGCAAAGGACACCCAGACAATACATGAAATGAATGTAGTTCTCACCAGAGGGACAGAGGGGGCAGCATTTGCCCCCTAGATTATACTCCACATCAGAACAAGTGGCAGCACGTCCAACATCCATATGCATGATGCAAATCTATTGAATAATAAAAACATGATCATTAGTTATTCAAGTTTGTCTTTAAAAAAATATCATTAAGGTGTTAACCTGTTTAATAGCTGGAAATAGTTTAAATTACATTGAGTGAGTATGACGTACAGTTGAGGGATATGCTCTTTGCATAATTAATTGCATTACCAGTAAGACAAATGAATCAAATACACAACGTTTTCTCTCCATTTCATAAAAGATGTTCAGTGGTTTTCATCAATAATGACAACAGCAATCATGAGCCTTTTCAAAACACATCTGGAATGTCTGGAAGAAAAAGGAAAACAAATACAAACATATTACATGTTACATTACAGGGTAATTAGAGTGCTTCATTCACTATCAGTAGTAGTAGTAGTTTATTTCGGGCATTAGCCATGTACAAATATGACACTTCATACAACAAAACAAACACAAGACAGCTAGACTAGAAAAGGTGTTGGCTGAAGCCTTAGCTTACAGTGCCTACCTTCTTACTTTAAATAAGCTATATAAAACAGAAGAACAATTGCAGAAACATCAATCAGTAGAAACAAAAGACAATATTTCTATATTTGTAAATATTACATGTTATATTTATTATGATAATGATTTTCTATTTAATTACCATATCAATTTTATACATTTTCTTAAACTTGCAAATAGAGCTACACATTTTTAAATAAATGTGAGATAATGTGTAGTGATTTGCGTGAGGTTTCGACAAAATCTGTAGGAGTAATATTAAAACATTTCTTTTGCAAAAATCTTGTAAAGAATGTGGGGCAGAGATTGTGCTCTGGGCTCCAGGGAGTGCGCCTACACAGTTTCACGTGGATCACTTCAACGGTGCCGGAATACACACACACACACACACACACACACACACACACACACACACACACACACACACACACACACACACACACACACACACACACACACACACACACACACACACACACACACACACACACACACACACACACACACACACGGACGGACAGACAGACAGACAGACAGGGGCGAAAATATAGTCTCTCCAGCTTTTTAGTAAACATAAAACACATTTTCAGCTTAGTATACCAATTTCATCCAATCAGGAGAGGGATCTCACACTGGATAAATGATAAACAAGTGAAATTGGCAAGTTCAATTAAATGACCAATCAAATCGGAAATGGAACATAAGCTGATAAATCTTTACCGGGTTCTTTTGCCCGATTGGATGGAATTTGTAACCCACGTGAAATTATATTTTCAGTTTTTTAAAGAGCTAGAGAGATATGGGGAGAGGAGACCCTTGTTACTGATCAAACATTCTATAGTAATGATTACTATCAGAATGTAGAGCTTTAACTTTTTAACAAAATAAAACATTCAAAGGTACCCTATAAGAACTAATCAAATCAAAACACTCATTCACCATTAAAGACGGAAACATAGTAATTATATAACAAATATCCATAACTTACTCCAATAATGTATCCAGGTCCAGTCAACTGGAGAAAGATAGTAGAAGCTTCTACGGTAGGCCTATACATGAGCAACAAGCAGGATCATACAAGGAAACAAATGACTAATCCAGCCCTCTCATAGGTTCAGGTGAGGCCAGAGATGCTCATTGCAATGGCTTTGGAATGAATGGCATTCCAATGGTGTTGGAAGGATGCCAACGGGTATTCTGTTCACCCCACATGAATGTTGTTTTGTTGCCAGATCTCATGTGCTGCTGAGACAGAGACAGGTCTGAAACACAGCTAATTTCCTCCTTATTTGTCTGTCTAACAAATGAAATTTTAGTATATCAGAAAAGAGGGGCGAAATTATAATCATAATCTTATGCTCATGTTCATTTCTCCCATTGGCCCTCCCCGCAGGCAGACAGAATCCAACAGGTATTAATAACAGGTAATCTACATCAGTGGTTCTCAGCCTTTTCAAGCTGTGACCCCCCAAAATAATCCTATTTGAACTGATAAGCACTTGGAATTGTAGGAGTGAGGTGTTACATCTAGTTTGATTCGGTTCCACAGATAAATATTGTGACAATTAATATTTCACAATTTGGCCAATGTTTGAGCATTTTTTTTTAGTACAGTTTGTTGATTACTTTTGATGCAGTAATTGTGTTTTTTTTCTTTCTTTCTTTCTTTCTTTCTTTTTTTGTAGGTATTAAAAAAGGTCTTAAAAGTAAATTGTCACTTCACTGTCATCTGGGGACCCCCCCCCCCCCCCCAATCATATGGGGACTCCCCGGCCCTCGGGGTCCCGACCCACAGGTTGAGAACCACTGATCTACATGACTGGGATCATTACCATTCTGGCTTGTGATTGACATTTTAGTCAACATCCATTCTTGCCACAAACATACAAAATGAGTGGTTAAAGGGCAAGACCACTTTGGTAGAGGTTTGGGTTGTGTAGTTACCTTGCCATGATGTAACTCCAAAGGTGGGCAAGAAATCAAAAATAATTGCTCCATTGATTAGAAATTGATAATTCAAAATATGCTCCTCATTGACTTACATTGTACGGTAAAACAGCTCTCAAAGTCACTCTTTTAGCACAAAAACAAACGCAAACAAAGTTGATTCAGACAATATAGAACATCACCAAACCCAGTACTGTTTTTGTTTTTTTATAAAAATGTCAACTTCCTGTTGATTTTGCCATTTTTAATAAGTAGAAAACCCGGACTGGATCGGCGGATCCGGATCCAGATCTTCAAATAGTAAAATCAACAGGAAGTTGACATTTTTAATAAAAAAACAAACAGTACTGGGTTTGGTGATGCTCTATATTGCCTGAATCAACTTTGTTTGGGTTCATTTACGTGCTAAGAGTGTGACTTTGAGAGCTGTTTTACCGTACAATGTAAGTCAATGAGGAGCATATTTTGAATTATCAATTTCTAATCAATGGAGCAATTATTTTTTATTTCTTGCCCACCTTTGGAGTTACATCATGGCAAGGTAACTACACAACCCAAACCTCTACCAAAGTGGTCTTACCCTTTAACTAGAAAAAGTGCTCCTCGGAGCACAGGTCTCCCCCAGGTCACGTACGTTATTGTGGCCTCCTGGTGGCGCTATAATAGGCCAATGTGAAAAGGGTGGCATTTATTCTTAGGCCTTTCATGGCAATCGGACACTGCATCCATTATTTGAGCCATTTTGTTCCAAAAAAATTGTTTTGCTAGATTAGACCTGCTGGTGGCGTTATAACAGGCCGATGTGAAAAGGGTGGCATTTCTTCCTCGGCCTAGTGGGCGATATTTTGGTTTTAAACCCAATGCTGATAGGGATCCCATGAGAATGTCAATGAGGTTATCTGTAAACTGTGTCTGGGCAAGGTGCAAGCATCTGGAGGCAACACCTCTAATCTAGAGACTCACATGCTATCGAAACACAAGAGTGAGACTGCAAAATTGGGTCTTGCTGGAAAATCTAGGCCAAATGATTCGCACGCACGCACGCACGCACGCACGCACGCACGCACGCACGCACGCACGCACGCACGCACGCACGCACGCACGCACGCACGCACGCACGCACGCACGCACGCACGCGCACACGCACGCGCACACACACACACACACACACACACACACACACACACACACACACACACACACACACACACACACACACACACTGGTGGATAAGAGAAGGAAACTGGCAACAGTAAATAAGTCTGTTGGAGTTTTGCCTAAAGGAAATTGTCGCATCTGTGAAAATGAAGTTGAATATCTAGTTTGGGTATCTAGTCAACCTATAATGCTCTCATTGTAGGTTGATAAAGTCATGCTGTTGCAATACTTTCCTCAAATTTCCGCATTGTCATTTATTGTGCATAAATTATAGATCTTTATTGATGCCTGTGTGTCATCACAGCCCGCAGTAAGTGTGGAAAAACACGACAGGAACAGCTAAATAACTTAATGACAATAGAAGTACAAAAACGCAGTGGTGTAAAGTGACTAAGAACATTTACTCTACTGTACTTAGTATTTCCAGTTTTCAGTACTTTTACTTCTACTCCACTACATCTCAGAGGCAAATATTGTACTTTTACTCCACCACAATTATTTGAAAACTTTAGTTGCTTGTTAATTAGATTTTGATTTTGATTACAAAACATACATTGACAACTTCAGCTCTATATACATTTTCGGCCGGTCTAAAAGCTCACAATGCGTCACATCGCGACATATATATATGTCACTGTATATTTGCATATACTGCATATACAGTGACATATATATATATATATATATATATATATATATATATATATATATATATATATATATATATATATATATATATATATATATATATATATATATATATATATATATATATAATATATATAAGCAGTTATATATATATATATATATATATATGTATATATATATATTTATTTATCTTGCTCAAGGACACTTTGACACATGGCTGAGGCCTGGACTCAAACCTGGGACCTCTGACTTCCCAGGCAGGCTCTATAACCAGAGAACATGGAATAGATTTATGTATATACTTATTTATTTATGAACGAGTACTGTACATGCTGTTTTTCTACAACTGTTGTCCTGTACCTCCATCAAATAAAATTAAATGTAATAAAATAAACTGGTGTTAAAATAGCTGGTGGAAAAGAGAAGTAAACGGGCACTGATACATACATCACAGTTGAGGTGAAGAAATCGTGAACTTATGAGGAAGAGAATCTCTCTGTGTCTTGTTCCATCTGTGAACATCAAGTTGAATATCTACTTTTGGATAGACAATGGTCTAATTTTACAGTACAGTACTCATGTTCTGTACTTACAGTAAGTACACTTTTTAGGTATTTTTACTTTACTGGAGTATTTCATTTTGACCAAGAAGTCTGTGCCCAATATATTACGGTCCCTTGCCTGCTTTTGGGTGCCGACCCACTGGTTGAGAAACAGTGCCGTAGAGCAAGGGTCTTCAATGTTTTTTTCTTTTTTTTTTTTTTTTTTTTTTGTGACCTTTTTCATCCTACCGGGGAACTTGTTTTCAGCTTCACCCAGCTGAGTGCTGCCCAAAGAGGAGTGCGGAGGAGGAAGCAGTTCAAATCAAATCAAACTTTATTTATAGATTACATTTATATACAACCAAAGATTTCCCAAAGTGCTGCACAGAAATAAACAAAAATATCAAAAAAATTGTTTTACATAAGTCTGGCGTTTATAGCGCCTGGTGGCGCTATAAAGGGCAAATGTGAAAAATGCAGGGCAGATGTTTTTCCTTGGCCTCTAGGGAGTGTGCGTGCAAAGTTTCTGGCAGATCGGTGCAGTTATAGTTAAAAACGCAAATCGGCCTGTTATAGCGCCACCATGAGGCTGATTTAAATGTGGCATTTCTTCCTCGGCCTAGTGGGAATGTGCGTGTGAAATTTCACAGAAATCGCAAGCTGCGTTCATAATTTGAGGCATTGTGTTCAAAACGGAGCAATCTTGCAAACTTTGGGAGGCAATCTTAGCCAATCAGGATGGAATCTGGAAAATCGGACAGATCCCTGTTGATCACATGACTTTAGAGATACTGTGTACCGATGTGCGTGTTTTTTGGACAAAATCTGTAGGAGTAATATCCAAAAATGTGTTTTGCAAAAGTCGGCCTCATGGTGGCGCTATGACAGGCAGATCTAATAAATGTGGGGCAGAGGTTCTGCTGTGGCATCCAGGGAGTGTGTGTGCACAGTTTCACAGCGACCGGGGTGGAGATTAGCTGGTCACAGACAGAAGGACGGACGGACACACGGACGGACGGACGGCGGAGACAATAATATAACCTGAAACACATAGTCCTAGCCCTAAATGTATACTAGTTCACTCATAATGTGCCATTGTGTCTATGCCCAATGTGCAACACATTAATATTTTATAGTATTTCTACATGAATTAAATCAGTGTGCTACCTATATTCTGAAGCCTCTTTATTTCACCTTTCCTTGCATTTCCCCAAACCTGTGCACAGTAACAAACTTGACTTTGTATTAGTGCTAGGGCTACTTATAATTATGTCTTCCTTAAAACCTTCTGTGTTAATGTTATAGGTGTGTGTCTGTCTGTCTGTCTGTCTGTCTGTCTGTCTGTCTGTCTGTCTGTCTGTCTGTCTGTCTGTCTGTCTGTCTGTCTACGAGAAACTATACCCAAATCTGGAGATAACTAACATTACTTTGATGATGTCACCAAAGGCACACAACCATATGGACTTGAGCAATTCGAAAGGCTGTCTGAATTGGATCTGTTTTGAAGTCGGAAAGTGGTTCTCCAACTTTTTCATTTCAAGGACCCCACATTGTATTGTACAAACCTGTAAGGGTCCATTTTGTTCCCAACAATTAATCATTTAGCTGGGGCCCCTTTGGAACCCCTGAAGGACCCTTGGGGGTCCCTGGATCCCACTTTGAGAACCACTGACCTAACATACCCAGTGTCAGTCCCAAAACAAGATAGGACACACAAGTCATAATATATAGCAACACAGAGATACTGCTAAAATTATGATTAAATTAAATTAAACTAAATCAATTTAATTTAATTTAATTAAATACAAGTTGTCTCAAGAAGACAGATTGCGTTGTGACGCGGTGTGAGCTTGTAGATCTACTAAGGTCATATATAGTGACTATTGCTATTATTAATAATAGCAATAGACATATCCAATTTGATTAATATTACATTATCTATGAACAATGAACATATGAACAGTTAAAATAATTTTATTTCACAACTTTATTTATTCAGGGACGACCAATTGAGAGCAAGCTTTTGTTTTTTCAGTTACACTGTCATTATACTCTACTTTACAACATTTAAAACACATACAAAACACAACAGTAAAAGTACTCATTATGCAGAATGCCCCGTTTCACAAGTTATCTGTATGAAATGTATACAAATCCTATTAAAATAGCCAAAGTTTAAATAGGGCTGGTATGTTTTGTAATACTACATCTGAGATGTAGAGTAGAACTAAAAGTATTGAAAATTGGAAATACAGTAAAGTGAAAGTATTTTGATATAAAGTATATTGTTAAGTACAATTTAAGTACATTACTTGAGTAAATGTACTTAGTTACTTTCCACCACTGAAAACCTTGTTGTATGTTCCGTTTCAGGAAATGGAAAAAAAGAACCGGTGTGCCAATGGATCCAATGTAGTTATTATTTTAGTCACAAGCTCTTTGGATCAATATTAATAATTCTCATAGACTCACTTAACCACTTTTACTTTAAAAAAAAGGTCACACAAGGGGTGTGTTCGGAAATTGCGCACCGGAGCGCACTCGCCTATTAGTTTGTATCGGCCAGTGGGCTCAGTGCTTTTTTTCCGAACGCACCCAAGGTCACAACGTGTTGCATTGCACGGCGTTGGGAGCTTGTAGATCTGCTATTTTTGTGTGACAGAGTAGTATGATGAAGTAGGGCATTCATTTACAAAGACAAAAACAAACATCAAACATTAAATATGGAGATACAAGGTTTCTGCCCAACATATATGTTGTAATAACATCTTTAAGAAACCTTTTTCTTTCACATCAGGACATTGTAATGATCATTCATGTGAACTGGCATTGTGACATAGGCCAGTGGTTCTCAAACTATACTGGCGTGACCCCCCACAATAATCATATTTGAACTGGGACCCCCCATTACATTTATTTTCCACAGATAAATAATGTGAACATAGCCTTAAGTAATATTTGACAATTTGGCCAATGTTTGACACTTTATAATCGTATAGTGTGTTGATACATTTGATGCAGTATTGGTGTTATTATTATGTTCCCAGCACAACAAAATGGAAACAGATTTTTCCAAATCACATTTGAATCGCATTCCTAGGGGGTTTGAAATCTGATTGAAATCTTATTTCTAACATGTGTCTCAGTATAGACACTCAGACACTGCAGCCCGGTTGATAATTTGTTGTACAATGCCGAAAATAGCTGAACTGAAAGCTCACAATGCGTTGAGACGCGTGGTGAGCTTATCCATTGGCTATTTTCGAAATATGTCTGGATACACAAATCTGGTCTGATCACTTGCAAATAACATGTGTGGACAGTCAGTCCTAGAGATCAGATTTAATAACAGTGTGGACAGTCGGTCCTAAAGATCAGAGTCAGTCCTAAGGATCAGAATTAATTACAGTGTGGACAGTCAGTCCTAAATATCTGATTAAACAGTGTTGACAGTCAGTCCTAAAAATTTGATTAAACATTGTGGACAGTCAGTCCCAAATATCACATTTAATAACAGTATGGACAGTCAGTCCTTAATATCAGATGTAATAACAGTGTGGACAATCGGTCCTAAAACAGTCAGTCCAAAAGATCTGGCTAGTTGTTGCATGATGCTGTCAACATTGTGGATCCACAGTATACAAAAATACTTTGTTACTAGTAAATGTACTGTATTCAAAATGTTAATTAAGTCAAAGTAAAAAAGGTATTAGCATGAAGATATACTTAAAGTATACTCATTATGCAGACTGCTCATTTCAGAATCATATACAGTTCTTGTTATTGGACAATAATTATTGATCATTAACCACTTAAGCGCTATTTTATTTTCTGGCTATTTTCAAAAGATGGAGACGATATCTGATTAATGATTTGATTAATTAGTAATGATCTAAAGCTCTCAAATACATGTACTAAATGTAGTGGAGTAAAAAGTACTGGATTCTACAGTTCATTGTCAGGAAGACATCTGTGTCAGAATCAGAATCAGAATCAGAATCAGAATCAGTTTTATTGTCACATCACAGGTTTACAAGGTAAAAAAGTGGGTGAAATTCATTTTAGTGCAGCTTAATAAAAAACAACACCACAGCAGCCGTAAACAGTGGACTGGCATGAACGATGACATGATACAGGGCGGCAACTGCGTTGCCTCTCAATGAAACATGAACAACAAACATAACCACAACACCATGGCGCTAAACGATCCCTCATAAGAAGAGTTGGGTGGGGGCGTGGGTGCGGGGTGGGATGGAATGGAGTAGACGGGCAAAAAAAGCACTGCTCTCACGCTCTGCTCCCAGAAGGGGGCAGAGCGTGGTAGAAGCAAAAAAAAGGGAGCCCAGGGGGGGAGTGGGGAGGTGAGTGGGATGGGGGATAGGAGCAGGGGGGCGAAGGCGTGTAGTGCAGGATATGTCACATGTGTGTGTGTGTGTGTGTGTGTGTGTGTGTGTATGTGTGGAAGCCTGGGACATGTCCTTGGGCTTCACCCAGTTCAGAGCAGTCTTCTTGGCTGATGTCAGAGCTTATCGCTTGGTGTAGAGCAATATCAGCGAGTTGTGAGGCTGTGCGAGACGTCCTTGAATGGCTTCCAAACCAAAGTCATAACACCAGGTGTCCATGAGGGCTGGTGGTGGGGGGGTTGTTGGTATGGGTATGCGGGTGTGGGGGGGGGGGGGGGGTGGGGTGGCATCTTCACTGTATTTCGCTGGGGGAAAAAGTCCAGGTTTTTTTGGCGTGGGGGGGTCCAAATCGATCCTAAAATAATCCGAAGCAGACAATTTATCTACTATTAGTTACTGTGGGCCTTCCAGTCTGTCCATGCCCGCTCTAATCATGGTCAAATAGCCTTGCAGCGCGGCCATGTTGGCGCGCAGAGCAGCGGCTCTCTCAGCATTGCCTTTGGCTTCGTCCGCCGCACGTGCTATGATGTTGTCCAGCTTGGTGTCCAACCCCCGGACCCTCTCGTTGTTGTTGTCCATCTCGTGCCTCAATTCAGTGATTTGTAGTCTGTGTTTGTAGATGATGAAGATACAGAGATGCTTTGAACCTGGTGAAAAAAAAAAAGAAACATGTTTGTTGTTGAACCACAGTCTTTGGCATGCATTCATGAAGTAAAGATCCTCACTCCATAAACATTGTCAGTTAACTAAATTGTTTTGTCAATTATAGTTATCGTTATTTCGTTAATGTACAATATTTTTTTCTTTCTTTCCTAGCTTGTATTGCAGTGTATTTTATGATTGTTTTCACTTGTTAGACCATTCTATAAACACAAGTCAGTTTTTAAATGTCTAGATTTTCAGGCCGCCCTTCAAATCTAGTCCTAAATGGACTAGATAGACATCACTCCCACTACCCCTGTGTCACGGAAGTATTCTTTCTATTGACCCCATAGGGTCATCGTAGCATCGCGTCATTAGAAATGCCTTCCAAAAATAATCAAATCAGCCCGGCGTTATCATCAGGTATGTGACTCTGTGTCGTTTATGATCTGTGTTTGGAGATTTTTTCATTATGGGATTTTCAATAGAAAAAACTAACTCAGTGACCCAGGGGGGATATAGCAGCTTCTAGCGGCCTCTAGCGGCAGACTTGGGTTCTCTATTGTGCTGATCAGAGCAACGGTCGCCGAGCTATGGCCATTTGAATTGTTAATTTGTTAAATGCTGCTGTATCACTGCTGGAGGGTCAGAGTTGTGTGCAATTTCGTTTTCTGTGTGTGACTATTCTCACGCTATTCTCAGACCCCTGAATGATGCCACGTTTGGTGCAGATTGGAGCAACGGCGCACATTGCAAGTCCGTATGTATGTTACATTTGTGACGTCCGTCGCTCTGCACACCCACCCACCCTCTAGGCCAGTGGTGTAGGCCTAGGCAATCTTAATATATATAGGAGGATAGGATAGACAATGTGAACAGGCAGACTCGTGTGACACTAGTGCTGCTTTTAGTGTGTCTGGGTTAAGGACATGAGTGGCTTCTTACCCATGACGGTCCAAAAAAAATATCTAAAATGTGCCAGAGTAACATTAACAAACGTTGTTTTACATCTCTCGTACATGGTGTTAAATAGAAGAGCGTGGGAATACACACCTGTTATGGAATTATTTTTCTTTTCCTGTAGAATAATCTCTCAATCATTTTTTGAAGCGGTGGCAGATTCGGCGCCTGTAGAATAACAATATGAACAATCAGTTCATTCAATGGCAACGTCACAATTGTAGAGCAAGAGTGAATGTTACATCAAATTGAATATAAAACGTTTTCTAATTATTTAAACTTACCAATTATTTTCAGATACACCAGCCCAACAGCAACACCACCACCAACAACAACACCATAAACAAAACCATCAAAAATAATAACACAAAGGAAAGCAGCAGCAAAACCAAAACTAACAATACGAAAAACGCCATGTTGCCCATGAACAAATCCGATGAAAAAACGAAAAACACCATCTTTCTGAGCAAGAAAAAATCCGGCAGCCACAACACCATAAAGGACAATGACAACACCACCACTGCCAAAAATGTGAAAGACAGTAGTAGTAGAGGGGTGTTAGTATTGTTCTATGGGGTCAAAGGTCACCTATTCATAATTTCAATTCTATTGTTTATAGGTCATAATTCTTTTGTTTCATAGAACAAAGGATTTCTTTAGAAATCTGATATGGGGGTTATGGGAACCATGAGGAGTGGGGGCTGTCTGGGGTGAGGTCATACAGGGGTGAATGCATTGTGTACATTATGTCTTTTGTTAAGTGTTTTATTATTAACCCCCCCTCTATCATCAATTACCTATCACTCAAGTCTCCACGTAATATCTTATTATTTGTCTAACACACATCATTTTGATGCAGTCAGAGGATCTGCTCTTTGTCTCTGCTCAAGCAAGGATCCAGCCCCGTGGGGCTGCTAGTGGTTACTGGCTTGTGACGTTGAAAGACAGAGAGAGCCTGCCATTCCATTCAATTCCATTCAATGCTTCCCCAACAATAGAATGAATGTGTTTTGTTTGTGTGTGTGTGTGTGTGTGTGTGTGTGTGTGTGTGTGTGTGTGTGTGTGTGTGTGTGTGTGTGTGTGTGTGTGTGTGTGTGTGTGTGTGTGTGTGTGTGTGTGTGTGTGTGTGGGGGTGTGTGTGGGTGGGTGGGTGAGTGTCTGGTGTGTGTGTTTGCACTGGATGGAGAGGTTTGTCACAGACAGCATTAGTATTGTATATAGAAATTAGCCTACATCTTATTGCCTATTTTAGGGTTTTATGGGTTTTATTCAGGAAATAACTTTAGAACATGTTTAATGTAGTTAAAGTGATTGCTTTAGGTGAAGATGATATAGTATTTTATACTATCACTTCCAATACATGGGCACCAGGGTTTAAAAGTGGTGGTTCTATGGTCCTTTGGTGTGTACATATAGTCAGTAAATTAAAATAATTGTTTAATATCTGACATGACTGAGCATGTCTTTTAGATCACGATATTTAGTTTAAATGGTTTACTTCAATATATTTTATTATGGCAGCCTACATCTTATAGCCTATTTTAGGGTTTATGGGTTTTATTCAGGAAATAACTTTAGAACATGTTTAATGTAGTTAAAGTGATTGCTTTAGGTGAAGATGATATAGTATTTTATACTATCACTTCCAATACATGGGCACCAGGGTTTAAAAGTGGTGATTCTATGGATTCTATGGTCCTTTGGTGTGAACATATAGTCAGTAAATTAAAATAATTGTTTAATATCTGACATGACTGAGCATGTCTTTTAGATCACGATATTTAGTTTAAATGGTTTACTTCAATATATTTTATTATGGTTGACATAGAATCTGACAGAAAATCAGCCGATCTGGTCAGATTGGACTTTTGATGTGTAAATAATTCTGTTAACTGGTGCTTTGCTCTGTGAAAGAGAATGACAGTAATTGATACATACATACATACATACATACATACATACATACATACATACATACATACATACATACATACATACATACATACATACATACATACATACATACAAATATACATACATACATACATACATACATACATGTATACAGAGTATACATACATACATACATACATACATACATACATACATACATACATACATACATACATACATACATACATACATAGTATACAGAGTATACATACATACATACATACATACATACATACACACATACATACATACATGCGTACATGCGTACATACATACATGCGTACATGCGTACATACAGTAATACACACATACATACATAAATACATACATACATGCGTACATGCGTACATGCAGTAATACAATACATACATACATGCGTACATGCAGTAATACACACATACATACATGCGTACATGCAGTAATACAATACATGCGTACATGCGTACATGCGTACATGCAGTAATACACACATACATACATGCGTACATGCAGTAATACAATACATACATACATGCGTACATGCGTACATGCAGTAATACACACATACATACATGCGTACATGCAGTAATACAATACATACATACATACATGCGTACATGCAGTAATACAATACATACATACATGCGTACATGCAGTAATACAATACATACATACATGCGTACATGCGTACATGTGTACATGCGTACATGCGTACATACAGTAATACACACATACATACATAAATACATACATACATGCGTACATGCGTACATACAGTAATACACACATACATACATAAATACATACATACATGCGTACATGCAGTAATACACACATACATACATTCATACATTCATACATACATACATACATACATACATACATGCGTACACACATACATACATACATACATACATACATACATACATTACAATTTCAATAAATGCACTGTGTTTCATGTTTAATATTTGACATGACTGGACACGTTCTATAAAACCCTCACGCCTAGTTTAAAATATATTCTGTACTACCATCAGAAGAGTACAGAAGTTAAAGTTTTTAAAAATGGTCCTGTTTTTTCATGCTTTTAATGCGTTTTTTAAAGTTGCTCTTACTTGCTACTCTTAAAATTCCCTAATGTAATATTACTCAGACTCACATTTCTCACACAAGCGTTGAAAGCTTTTGAAAAAACGTTGTTGATTCTAAAGAAAAATGTGTTACAGACACAGTTTCGAAAATGATACGTAAATAGCTGATCTACAATCTCACAATGCATCACGGTTCACGGCCAATGTTTTTAACTGTAGCTTGTGGATGTATATTCATGCTATTTATTTATTTTCATGCAATGGTACACCATAAAATCGTAACACTTAGGCCATACACAAGGTTCCACAAGATGGCCCTTAGTAACAGACATCATAAATCTTATGCAACAATGCGCATGAGCAGAGACTCTATAGGGGGTAGGTTACTCTAGGGAGTCTACAGTACATTACTTTTAAGGAATATGCGATTACAAATAAATGTTTCAGGTTATTTTAAACTGTAGTGCAGTTTTATGATGTAAATATGGGTTGTATAGTGACTAGGTTTTTAGATTTAGTAATGTTAACACTTTACACATTTACTATCATGTGCACATAGGGTGGACCCAACTTATAGCTTCAGCTAGTTTAACAGTAGCAACTCTCACAGATTACCACACATATCACCAGAGTTTAAAAGTATTATTCACTGTTAAGTAGTATCTAGCATGTTTTATAACAACATTTGTATGTATCTAAATACTTTGTTTGCATACATGCATTGAAAACTATGCAACCTAAAGAAACACAAGCTATGATGCTCTGTTTTCTCCTAGTATGATGCATATATTTATTCTCTCTATGCATTACTTTTACCAGAATGTATCTATGCAAGGGGGTTGAATCTCACTCTATGGCAAATAGCCACACTATGTCTCCATACTCAAATGTTCTTAACCCATGTTAAGAGAGTATATATAGTTTGATGATACAACTTTTTGAAAAATATCTCTCTCCATTATGACAACCAATAGTTGCATATGGTATTGTATGATCTGGGGCCTGGCTGTGGTCAGATAAGGATTTTCCGCCAAGCATGTATGGGGTGCGCATAGTAATTAGACAACTTATTAGTGCTTATTTCTAAGGTGTTGTGTATGCCAAATACATTATGACCTAATTGTATAGTTTTGGTTATTGTGAACCATTTAGCATTATGTTTAGAACTAATGAGCCAGCCAAGCTTAGGTATACAGTAGTGAGGCAATCTACCTGGCTATGATTCCTGGGAAAGTTATCCTCCTTCAAAATAACCTGTGATTACTCACACATGATACGGTAAATTGTCAGAATGTAGAAGAGTTTACCTAAGATGGCTAAGTAGTGTATCTTTTTTTCTAAGGCATTTAGTTATACAGTTATAGTATAGTTGTAAAAAAAAAAAAACGAACAGCCTGCAATATTTTAAAATAAGTCACCATTATGGCCCTTGAATCAAGGCATATGACTCAGCAAGCTTTACATTTAGACAGTTTGCTGAAGGGACACTCTTTACCACAAGACACATCATGTGTTATAGGCAGTTAATATATATTAGCGGGTGCAAAAATGTAAAATGGCATAGTATAGCCTGGAGGGTCAGCTATTGAATGCAACCTGACTATTTACCCTCCAACTACATATTCTTTCCAATTCAAATTTAAAAGCACACACATACACATCAACAGAACTACACATCACCAGTACAACATCAGCACCACTACACTAAATATAGTTACTATTTTTCATCATTGGCTATATTTGCTAGTTTATTAAAACATGGATATAAGCTATAAGCATTCAATTATGTTTTTTTTTTTGAAGATATATCTGTACATATTCTAGTCAAAACTGTAGCTAGAGTTTTTTCTGCACACAAATCATATACTGTTTGTGAGTAAATCTCAAACTAAACTATTCTCATCACATGGTATGATAGTAAATATGGAATATTATCAACTTTTTTGTTTTTTGTTTGTCAAATATAGGGTCATATGCATCTTCACATTACAAAAGGAAAGATATAACATTAGTTATATATATGGCAAGGTCAGCATATGTTGTGCAGGTTGTTGTTTACTGTGATCCTCTGGATGTGTAGATATTTGATCAAAAACTATATTTATAGTGGTCAGTGGTGGTTTCTCTTAACATCTCTTTCCTCTCCTCTTTCCTCTCCTCTGTCAATCTTTCTCCTCTCTTGTCCCTTCACACACACAACCTCTCTCTCTCTCTCACATTATCTTCTCACATTATCTTCTCACATAATTTCTCTATTTTTTCTCTTTAAGTCATAACATGTACACACGTAGCTGTCAAAATACTTCAAAAAACGTACTGATCATGTCCACACCAGATTTGGCACAAACAAGGGTTTGAACTCGTTCTCATGCTATGCAACAAAAATGTGGAAAGCCCTACCAAAAGGAGTAAAGGAGTGTAAAACCTTATACACACTTTCAAAACTGCCCTAAAAGAAATAACCTTCAGGAGGCTGCAATTCCAAAACTGGTCCCTGTCAAAGTCTTAACCTAATAATAATCGTGGTCATTGGAAGCTATACCATAAATAATGGTCATTTATACATAGTAAAACGTTAAGGTTAGTAAAGTAATGGTTAATATTCACTATATGTATACTATTTGTGAACATAGTTTGAGAACATTGTGAATGTGTCCGAAAAAACATAGCTGAGTTTGAATTGTAACTTGAATAACCATGCATACATCGAATGAAATAGAAATAAGGGGTTATAATCAGTGTCTAACAATTGGACGCTAGACAATATCTGCAAAAGATGTCTATTATTATTATTATCATTATTGCTATTATGTAGAATGCATGCAACTATCTCTACATAGCTTCTAAATATATCTAATAATATAGTAAAACCCATCCTTTTTCCATTTTCTTCAAGCCTTTCATTCCATTGCTTCAAACACTGGGTTGTCATGGTGTGTCATGGGGTTTATGCTTGTTCGTACATCCTTCGTGCTACAAAAACAAAACAAAAAAAACAATTTTCAATCCTATTATGAGTGTATGATATGGTTGTTTGTCAAGAAAGTATGTACATGAACATATATTGTTACGACTATGTTACCCATTGGGTTTAAACAAATAACCAACAAAAATAAAACATGACTAAATACAAATCATGACAAACTATGCACAGGTTTCAGCTTCTATAACATGCTTTTTAACTATTACGTACCGTTAATATTAGTTTTACTATAACAATATATATTTTACTCTTACATACTAAGCAACAATAATTATAAAAAACCTTTGTTCTGTCCAGTAATTACTGTCTATTACTAAGATCTACACACTTCTATTTCTATGCAGAGAGCAAAATCAGTTACAGGGTAAAAACTGGAGGGTGCTAATGGAGGTTCCTATTTATCTCATCTCAAGAGAGTAGGTAGCTGATATATGGCACTTTTACCATAGTGCTAGGTACACTCTTAGTTGCTTGTTTTTGGAATAGAATACAATTAAGACTTCTGATTGATTGATTGATTGATGCACTTTATTTAGTAAGACATTTCTTGCGACATTTCTTGCCTACCTATGGTGAATGCACTTATAAGTCAATTTGGATGACAAAACGTCTGCTAAATGACTGTAATGTAATGTAATGCAATAGGTTAGAAGTAACATCATGGTACTTCTACATTAGCTGACCGTTTCATATTGTATTAGAAATATTATATTGTGTACGACGATATAATAATAGCATGACTTTTACTGTAACTATATAATAAACCCTTCCTTTTGAACTGAATTGTTCACATTAGACTCTACACAGAATCTAACCCCTCTAGTAAAAAATAAATAAACAAACTTTGATACAAGATTTGATACGTGCTTGATATTTTTATTTCACAAGAAACATGAAAATATAATTTAAACATGTTACACTTAAACACCAAAACATCAACATAAAAACATGGGTGTGTGGTAAGAAATTACAAATTACAAATCAGTGGCTTTCAATACAGATTTTACAGCATTACGGTTGTCCATTGAGAATAACGTTGCTCCAGCCGGATTGCGCATTGAGTACTTTATCGCTCCAGCCGGATTGTGCATTTAGAAATCTGTTGCTCCAGCCAGATTCCCCATTGAGTACTTTATTACTCCAGCCGGATTGTGCATTGAGAACTCTGTTGCTCCAGCCGGTTTATTGTATATATTGTGGTAAGATAAGCGACGTGGTTCATTCAGACTTACGCGTCTCGGTTTCTTTGCAGAGAGAAAGGATACTACACGATTGACTCCACTAATGCGTTCCTCCAACAGGGCCATCTTTCGACTCTCTTTTGCTTTGGCGAAAAACCCATTAATTAATTTAATCACATCCCGTAGCAGCCAGAAATCTCCTGCATGAAAGGCTAAACGAATTGGAAAATACGTTTCTTTCTCCAATACAGTTTTAGGTCTTTCAGAAGTAGGGCCCTGAGACCGGAATCTCACCAACAACCATTCATTTGTCCTTGAACAGTCAATAAGGAAAGCTTCGCCCCCTGATAAGCGGCAAGGGATTGACTCGTCCACTTTCACCATAGTTGATGGTTTGATATAGTCGTCGTTGGCCCATCTCCCCCAGAGCAGATAATCAGTGAAATCCAAAATGCCAGTCTTGAATCTTTCAAATTCAGATGCATAAACTCTCACATGATGCAATCCATCTTCCAACAATACTTCATCCTCTTCCATTGTATACAGATCAACAAATGGAAAACGGGTGGATGATGAAAAACGGCACAGTAATTTTCGCTCATTGGACAGTTGCCATATCTTTTCATCATCGGCATCGTAAATCAAGCGGGTAGAGTACATCTTGTTTTTTGGTCTAGATCATATGGGAGATGGTATAAATATACCTATATGTTAAAAAAAAAAAATCTATATATATATACATATATAATAGATATACAAACCTGAACACTCCAAATACCCCCTTATACAGTATAACCAACCACGCTTTTATCAGTAAGTTAATCTACTCTATGTTTAGAAGTAAGAAGTAAAAGGTGTCTTCATATTACAAAGGATAGATATAACATTAGTTAGTACATCTGTTAGTCTAAAACTAGGTGTAAATTTACCTCCTAATAAACGTATGCTTAAACACAGCCAAATATCAGCTCATACAATTTAGCCAATTACACTTTTATCAGTAAATTAATCTACTCTATGTTTCAGCTTCTATAACATGCTTTTTAACTATTACGTACCGTTAATATTAGTTTTACTATAACAAAATATATTTTACTCTTACATACTAAGCAACAATAATTAAAAAACCTTTACCTATTGTCTGTTTAAAGTTTTCTAGGTCGTAAGAAGCATTAGTGTTCTTGGAATTTCATATTTTGGAATCATTTTTAGTTATTTTACCAGTGTCAGGGGGGAGTCGCTTTAACCTATTGTAACTATTCAGGCCCATACATTGGTAAAATGACCCTCCTATGTCACTGTGGGGGAGTGGACCTACAAAAAACGTATATGCTGTAGGCTGTCCTCCATGACCGGTCATGAAAAAACGGTTAGCCTGACTAAAAACTCTGCCTCTCCTGGTCCCTTTCTTTTAAAGAAAACTCTGAAAGTCTAGACACAAAAGTTGTAAAAAAAAAAACAAAACAAAAAAACAAGATGTACTCTACCCGCTTGATTTACGATGCCGATGATGAAAAGATATGGCAACTGTCCAATGAGCGAAAATTACTGTGCCGTTTTTCATCATCCACCCGTTTTCCATTTGTTGATCTGTATACAATGGAAGAGGATGAAGTATTGTTGGAAGATGGATTGCATCATGTGAGAGTTTATGCATCTGAATTTGAAAGATTCAAGACTGGCATTTTGGATTTCACTGATTATCTGCTCTGGGGGAGATGGGCCAACGACGACTATATCAAACCATCAACTATGGTGAAAGTGGACGAGTCAATCCCTTGCCGCTTATCAGGGGGCGAAGCTTTCCTTATTGACTGTTCAAGGACAAATGAATGGTTGTTGGTGAGATTCCGGTCTCAGGGCCCTACTTCTGAAAGACCTAAAACTGTATTGGAGAAAGAAACGTATTTTCCAATTCGTTTAGCCTTTCATGCAGGAGATTTCTGGCTGCTACGGGATGTGATTAAATTAATTAATGGGTTTTTCGCCAAAGCAAAAGAGAGTCGAAAGATGGCCCTGTTGGAGGAACGCATTAGTGGAGTCAATCGTGTAGTATCCTTTCTCTCTGCAAAGAAACCGAGACGCGTAAGTCTGAATGAACCACGTCGCTTATCTTACCACAATATATACAATAAACCGGCTGGAGCAACAGAGTTCTCAATGCACAATCCGGCTGGAGTAATAAAGTACTCAATGGGGAATCTGGCTGGAGCAACAGATTTCTAAATGCACAATCCGGCTGGAGCGATAAAGTACTCAATGCGCAATCCGGCTGGAGCAACGTTATTCTCAATGGACAACCGTAATGCTGTAAAATCTGTATTGAAAGCCACTGATTTGTAATTTGTAATTTCTTACCACACACCCATGTTTTTATGTTGATGTTTTGGTGTTTAAGTGTAACATGTTTAAATTATATTTTCATGTTTCTTGTGAAATAAAAATATCAAGCACGTATCAAATCTTGTATCAAAGTTTGTTTATTTATTTTTTACTAGAGGGGTTAGATTCTGTGTAGAGTCTAATGTGAACAATTCAGTTCAAAAGGAAGGGTTTATTATATAGTTACAGTAAAAGTCATGCTATTATTATATCGTCGTACACAATATAATATTTCTAATACAATATGAAACGGTCAGCTAATGTAGAAGTACCATGATGTTACTTCTAACCTATTGCATTACATTACATTACAGTCATTTAGCAGACGTTTTGTCATCCAAATTGACTTATAAGTGCATTCACCATAGGTAGGCAAGAAATGTCGCAAGAAATGTCTTACTAAATAAAGTGCATCAATCAATCAATCAATCAGAAGTCTTAATTGTATTCTATTCCAAAAACAAGCAACTAAGAGTGTACCTAGCACTATGGTAAAAGTGCCATATATCAGCTACCTACTCTCTTGAGATGAGATAAATAGGAACCTCCATTAGCACCCTCCAGTTTTTACCCTGTAACTGATTTTGCTCTCTGCATAGAAATAGAAGTGTGTAGATCTTAGTAATAGACAGTAATTACTGGACAGAACAAAGGTTTTTTATAATTATTGTTGCTTAGTATGTAAGAGTAAAATATATATTGTTATAGTAAAACTAATATTAACGGTACGTAATAGTTAAAAAGCATGTTATAGAAGCTGAAACCTGTGCATAGTTTGTCATGATTTGTATTTAGTCATGTTTTATTTTTGTTGGTTATTTGTTTAAACCCAATGGGTAACATAGTCGTAACAATATATGTTCATGTACATACTTTCTTGACAAACAACCATATCATACACTCATAATAGGATTGAAAATTGTTTTTTTTGTTTTGTTTTTGTAGCACGAAGGATGTACGAACAAGCATAAACCCCATGACACACCATGACAACCCAGTGTTTGAAGCAATGGAATGAAAGGCTTGAAGAAAATGGAAAAAGGATGGGTTTTACTATATTATTAGATATATTTAGAAGCTATGTAGAGATAGTTGCATGCATTCTACATAATAGCAATAATGATAATAATAATAATAGACATCTTTTGCAGATATTGTCTAGCGTCCAATTGTTAGACACTGATTATAACCCCTTATTTCTATTTCATTCGATGTATGCATGGTTATTCAAGTTACAATTCAAACTCAGCTATGTTTTTTCGGACACATTCACAATGTTCTCAAACTATGTTCACAAATAGTATACATATAGTGAATATTAACCATTACTTTACTAACCTTAACGTTTTACTATGTATAAATGACCATTATTTATGGTATAGCTTCCAATGACCACGATTATTATTAGGTTAAGACTTTGACAGGGACCAGTTTTGGAATTGCAGCCTCCTGAAGGTTATTTCTTTTAGGGCAGTTTTGAAAGTGTGTATAAGGTTTTACACTCCTTTACTCCTTTTGGTAGGGCTTTCCACATTTTTGTTGCATAGCATGAGAACGAGTTCAAACCCTTGTTTGTGCCAAATCTGGTGTGGACATGATCAGTACGTTTTTTGAAGTATTTTGACAGCTACGTGTGTACATGTTATGACTTAAAGAGAAAAAATAGAGAAATTATGTGAGAAGATAATGTGAGAAGATAATGTGAGAGAGAGAGAGAGGTTGTGTGTGTGAAGGGACAAGAGAGGAGAAAGATTGACAGAGGAGAGGAAAGAGGAGAGGAAAGAGATGTTAAGAGAAACCACCACTGACCACTATAAATATAGTTTTTGATCAAATATCTACACATCCAGAGGATCACAGTAAACAACAACCTGCACAACATATGCTGACCTTGCCATATATATAACTAATGTTATATCTTTCCTTTTGTAATGTGAAGATGCATATGACCCTATATTTGACAAACAAAAAACAAAAAAGTTGATAATATTCCATATTTACTATCATACCATGTGATGAGAATAGTTTAGTTTGAGATTTACTCACAAACAGTATATGATTTGTGTGCAGAAAAAACTCTAGCTACAGTTTTGACTAGAATATGTACAGATATATCTTCAAAAAAAAAAAACATAATTGAATGCTTATAGCTTATATCCATGTTTTAATAAACTAGCAAATATAGCCAATGATGAAAAATAGTAACTATATTTAGTGTAGTGGTGCTGATGTTGTACTGGTGATGTGTAGTTCTGTTGATGTGTATGTGTGTGCTTTTAAATTTGAATTGGAAAGAATATGTAGTTGGAGGGTAAATAGTCAGGTTGCATTCAATAGCTGACCCTCCAGGCTATACTATGCCATTTTACAAACATTTTTGCACCCGCTAATATATATTAACTGCCTATAACACATGATGTGTCTTGTGGTAAAGAGTGTCCCTTCAGCAAACTGTCTAAATGTAAAGCTTGCTGAGTCATATGCCTTGATTCAAGGGCCATAATGGTGACTTATTTTAAAATATTGCAGGCTGTTCGTTTTTTTTTTTTTACAACTATACTATAACTGTATAACTAAATGCCTTAGAAAAAAAGATACACTACTTAGCCATCTTAGGTAAACTCTTCTACATTCTGACAATTTACCGTATCATGTGTGAGTAATCACAGGTTATTTTGAAGGAGGATAACTTTCCCAGGAATCATAGCCAGGTAGATTGCCTCACTACTGTATACCTAAGCTTGGCTGGCTCATTAGTTCTAAACATAATGCTAAATGGTTCACAATAACCAAAACTATACAATTAGGTCATAATGTATTTGGCATACACAACACCTTAGAAATAAGCACTAATAAGTTGTCTAATTACTATGCGCACCCCATACATGCTTGGCGGAAAATCCTTATCTGACCACAGCCAGGCCCCAGATCATACAATACCATATGCAACTATTGGTTGTCATAATGGAGAGAGATATTTTTCAAAAAGTTGTATCATCAAACTATATATACTCTCTTAACATGGGTTAAGAACATTTGAGTATGGAGACATAGTGTGGCTATTTGCCATAGAGTGAGATTCAACCCCCTTGCATAGATACATTCTGGTAAAAGTAATGCATAGAGAGAATAAATATATGCATCATACTAGGAGAAAACAGAGCATCATAGCTTGTGTTTCTTTAGGTTGCATAGTTTTCAATGCATGTATGCAAACAAAGTATTTAGATACATACAAATGTTGTTATAAAACATGCTAGATACTACTTAACAGTGAATAATACTTTTAAACTCTGGTGATATGTGTGGTAATCTGTGAGAGTTGCTACTGTTAAACTAGCTGAAGCTATAAGTTGGGTCCACCCTATGTGCACATGATAGTAAATGTGTAAAGTGTTAACATTACTAAATCTAAAAACCTAGTCACTATACAACCCATATTTACATCATAAAACTGCACTACAGTTTAAAATAACCTGAAACATTTATTTGTAATCGCATATTCCTTAAAAGTAATGTACTGTAGACTCCCTAGAGTAACCTACCCCCTATAGAGTCTCTGCTCATGCGCATTGTTGCATAAGATTTATGATGTCTGTTACTAAGGGCCATCTTGTGGAACCTTGTGTATGGCCTAAGTGTTACGATTTTATGGTGTACCATTGCATGAAAATAAATAAATAGCATGAATATACATCCACAAGCTACAGTTAAAAACATTGGCCGTGAACCGTGATGCATTGTGAGATTGTAGATCAGCTATTTACGTATCATTTTCGAAACTGTGTCTGTAACACATTTTTCTTTAGAATCAACAACGTTTTTTCAAAAGCTTTCAACGCTTGTGTGAGAAATGTGAGTCTGAGTAATATTACATTAGGGAATTTTAAGAGTAGCAAGTAAGAGCAACTTTAAAAAACGCATTAAAAGCATGAAAAAACAGGACCATTTTTAAAAACTTTAACTTCTGTACTCTTCTGATGGTAGTACAGAATATATTTTAAACTAGGCGTGAGGGTTTTATAGAACGTGTCCAGTCATGTCAAATATTAAACATGAAACACAGTGCATTTATTGAAATTGTAATGTATGTATGTATGTATGTATGTATGTATGTGTGTACGCATGTATGTATGTATGTATGTATGTATGTATGTATGTATGAATGTATGAATGTATGTATGTGTGTATTACTGCATGTACGCATGTATGTATGTATTTATGTATGTATGTGTGTATTACTGTATGTACGCATGTACGCATGTATGTATGTATTTATGTATGTATGTGTGTATTACTGTATGTACGCATGTACGCATGTACACATGTACGCATGTACGCATGTATGTATGTATTGTATTACTGCATGTACGCATGTATGTATGTATTGTATTACTGCATGTACGCATGTATGTATGTATGTATTGTATTACTGCATGTACGCATGTATGTATGTGTGTATTACTGCATGTACGCATGTACGCATGTATGTATGTATTGTATTACTGCATGTACGCATGTATGTATGTGTGTATTACTGCATGTACGCATGTACGCATGTACGCATGTATTGTATTACTGCATGTACGCATGTATGTATGTGTGTATTACTGCATGTACGCATGTATGTATGTATTGTATTACTGCATGTACGCATGTACGCATGTATGTATGTATTTATGTATGTATGTGTGTATTACTGTATGTACGCATGTACGCATGTATGTATGTACGCATGTACGCATGTATGTATGTATGTGTGTATGTATGTATGTATGTATGTATGTATGTATACTCTGTATACTATGTATGTATGTATGTATGTATGTATGTATGTATGTATACTCTGTATACATGTATGTATGTATGTATGTATGTATGTATATTTGTATGTATGTATGTATGTATGTATGTATGTATGTATGTATGTATGTATGTATGTATGTATGTATGTATGTATGTATGTATGTATGTATGTATGTATGTATCAATTACTGTCATTCTCTTTCACAGAGCAAAGCACCAGTTAACAGAATTATTTACACATCAAAAGTCCAATCTGACCAGATCGGCTGATTTTCTGTCAGATTCTATGTCAACCATAATAAAATATATTGAAGTAAACCATTTAAACTAAATATCGTGATCTAAAAGACATGCTCAGTCATGTCAGATATTAAACAATTATTTTAATTTACTGACTATATGTTCACACCAAAGGACCATAGAATCCATAGAATCACCACTTTTAAACCCTGGTGCCCATGTATTGGAAGTGATAGTATAAAATACTATATCATCTTCACCTAAAGCAATCACTTTAACTACATTAAACATGTTCTAAAGTTATTTCCTGAATAAAACCCATAAACCCTAAAATAGGCTATAAGATGTAGGCTGCCATACTAAAATATATTGAAGTAAACCATTTAAACTAAATATCGTGATCTAAAAGACATGCTCAGTCATGTCAGATATTAAACAATTATTTTAATTTACTGACTATATGTACACACCAAAGGACCATAGAACCACCACTTTTAAACCCTGGTGCCCATGTATTGGAAGTGATAGTATAAAATACTATATCATCTTCACCTAAAGCAATCACTTTAACTACATTAAACATGTTCTAAAGTTATTTCCTGAATAAAACCCATAAAACCCTAAAATAGGCAATAAGATGTAGGCTAATTTCTATATACAATACTAATGCTGTCTGTGACAAACCTCTCCATCCAGTGCAAACACACACACCAGACACTCACCCACCCACCCACACACACCCACACACACACACACACACACACACACACACACACACACACACACACACACACACACACACACACACACACACACACACACACACACACACACACACACACACACACACACACACACACAAACAAAACACATTCATTCTATTGTTGGGGAAGCATTGAATGGAATTGAATGGAATGGCAGGCTCTCTCTGTCTTTCAACGTCACAAGCCAGTAACCACTAGCAGCCCCACGGGGCTGGATCCTTGCTTGAGCAGAGACAAAGAGCAGATCCTCTGACTGCATCAAAATGATGTGTGTTAGACAAATAATAAGATATTACGTGGAGACTTGAGTGATAGGTAATTGATGATAGAGGGGGGGTTAATAATAAAACACTTAACAAAAGACATAATGTACACAATGCATTCACCCCTGTATGACCTCACCCCAGACAGCCCCCACTCCTCATGGTTCCCATAACCCCCATATCAGATTTCTAAAGAAATCCTTTGTTCTATGAAACAAAAGAATTATGACCTATAAACAATAGAATTGAAATTATGAATAGGTGACCTTTGACCCCATAGAACAATACTAACACCCCTCTACTACTACTACTAAAGACATCACCAAAAGCGAGCAAAACATTCAAAGCACCACCACAAACGTCAAGAACAGCGTGAAAGACACAAGCAACAACCGAAACAATAACTCCAGAACAAGCAGCCCAAACTCCATAAAGAAGAACATACAAAACACGAAGAACGCGACCAACAACACTGACAAGGCCAGAAACAGCACCAACAGCACCACCAATAATACCACCAAAACCAAGCTTTTTCCAAATGCCTATAGCATTACCTTTAATGCCACCTTTGAAACCTTTCTGACCAAGAGATACAACAGCAGTAACAACAGCAACAAAGAGACCAACAACACCACCGAAAACAGTCATTGTTGTTCGTTCTTCTGACTCAGTGCACTCTTCGGATGATGTTCCTATATTCAAACAAAAAACACAATCACAACACATGACACAAGGATGACATACGTCCAGTAAATTTGCCCAGATCATTATTTGCAAGAGAACATATTAAAGGTGTATGGAGGACATTCTAGCTTAAGGTTGTTTAAATATATTATATGTATGTATGTATGTATGTATGTATGTATGTATGTGTGTATGTGTGTGTATGTATGTATGTATGTATGTATGTATGTATGTATGTATGTATGTATGTATGTGTGTGTGTGTGTGTGTGTGTGTGTGTGTGTGTGTGTGTGTGTGTGTGTGTGTGTGTGTGTGTGCGTGTGCGTGTGTGTGTGTGTGTGTAGTAATGCACGTAAATGACACCCAGACAATTCATCAAATGAATGTAGCTCTTACCAGAGGGACAAGTGGCAGCACGTCCAACATCCATATGCATGATGCAAATCTATTGAACAATGAAAACATGATCATTAGTTATTCATTTTGATGTCTTTAATAAACTATCATTGTTAAGGTGTCAACCTGTTTCATAGCTAGAAATAGTTTACATTAAATGGAGTGTGTGTGATGTACAGGTGTGTGAATGAGAGGCTGTTTGCATAGTTAATTACATTACCAGCAAGACACATGAACCAAGCGCACAAAGTTTTCTCTCCATTTTCGATGGTTTTCAAAGCCTGTTCAAAACGCAGCTGGAATGTCTGGAATAAAAAATAAAACATACTGTAACTTTACATTACAGGGTAATCAGAGTGCTTAAATCACTGTCACATTGCATTATGCTTATGGCATAAAGAAATTGCTTATTCCACAAATACTGATGAAATAAATCTGGTCATATCATGAAATAAATGTCAACTTGGCATAAAAATACAACGTTTTCAGACGCTCTCTCATGATGAACTTCAGCTTGTAGATGTGCTACCTGTTCTTTCAACACAGAGGTTTGGTGTGGAGGAATAAATAAAAAAGGAGGGGATCCAGTAGAGACCCCTGGGGGATCCCGAACAACTATAGGGCAGGGTCTCCAGCGTTTTTCAGGGGACCCCTGTTGAAGACCCATGATATAGGGTTTAAGTGGTAAATGATTTGTATACATGGAACAGGATATATGGCATGCCACAGATAACAGTTGTCTCAGAGTTGTTGGTTTGGTGCCAGCATGGAATGCACACAGCAGCACTCCAGTTAGTATCAGGGTTTATCTCTGTGTTACCTGGATTTACCTGTGTGAAATTGGAGGTTTATACTTTTCCTTGTTGCACAAACTGGTCTATTGAATTAGAATCACCTTTACTGTCACATCACAGATTAAAAGGTATACAAAAAAAAACACTGGTCACTGTTAGCAATTCGATCTACAAGCTCACTGAATCTCGCAATGCATGCCATCTAACCTGTTAGATCGGTCATAAATAAGACGACAGACGCCAAACTCAGACTACAGACTCTGAGGCAGAAATAAAGCCTGATTTGCACTTTGTCGCATGGCGGTGTTGCGCACCGAACACAGCAGATCTGCAAGCCCAGAATGCGACGCAGATGCCATGCGTTGTGGGTTTGTAGATCTGCTGCTGTGTTCTGTGCGCGACAAAGTATACATTACAGGCAGCACAGCCAGAGACAGCCAGAGAGAGAGAGAGAGAGAGATTGTAGAGTAGGCTACTGTAGGCTTCTGGTGTGTTTATTTAACTTTATTTTGTTGTGTGCCACTTCGCATGTAGACTATAAGTTGGTTCTCTCAGACTCACTCTCTGCTATAATTTGAGCCACTGGCGCTGCCTACTGCTTTTTCTTAAAAAAAAAAATCCCCCCTTAATTTTCAACAGTGGTGGAAAAAGTACTATACATTTCTTTACTTAAAAGTGATTTACTTTGGTTAAAATAAGTGTTAAATTGCTCTATATTCTGATATAGTATCATTGCTATAGAGTGTTTGTTCAGTAAAAGGAGTCTCCCATGTCTCTCCAGCTCTTTATTAAACAGAAAATGCATTTTCAGTACTCTCTCCTGATTGGCTTAAATTGTGTCACCTACAGTACCTGAAAATGTACCTATATTCTGTTTACTAAAGAGCTGGAGAGACCCCTGTGACCGAACAAACGCTCTGTAGCAACGACTACTATCATAATAGTACTTTAACCTTTTAACAAAAAAAAGAAAACTACCCAAAAATATCACTTACCCTACCTTTAAGTAAAATCAATACTGCAATGTAGAAACACTCTGTTTCACAAAAGTATCTGCATCAATATATACTTAAAGTATCAAAATCTTTTGAAAATAGCAGATCTACAAGCTCACAATGCATTGTGAGCTTGTAGATCTGCTATTTTCAAATGGCCGAAATGTATATAGGGTTGAGGTGGTTAATTTATGAAATTGAAATTGAAATAATGATCAAAATCTACAAAGTAACTAGTAACTGAAGTTTTTAAATAATTGTAATATTTGCCTCTGCGATGTAGTGGAGTGGAAGTACTGAAAATTGGAAATACTACTTTACAGCACTTTTTTTTCAAAAAAAAAAAAGAAAAGTGTTTGAATATAGGAACATACTCTCCTGCTCTACCCTACCATCCTCGCTTCTCATGAAAACTACAAAATGGAGGAAAATTTTAATCTCACCCACTACTTTACACCTGTAAACCTGTGATGTGACATTAAAGTAAAATAAATAATTAGTTAATTCTAATTCTGACGAAGTCAAATCTGATCCAAACCTAACCTCAAAACCACCAGTAAAAGAGAGAGTCCGTCACCAGCACGGCTGTTTGTCTCTCGTCAGGAGAGACAGAGGCAGTGCTGGCTGAGACTCGTCTATTGCCTGTTTTTCACCTCAACTGTTTTCAGATTCATATTTTAACCCATTAAGACCTGAGGCCGATTCTACAAATGCCTTCTAAATCAGTAGTTCTCAAAAGTTTTCGTGCCAAGGACCCCCAAAATGAAATGTAATCGGCTGCGGACCCCCATCTGTAAAATGTTTTGTGCCAGGGACCCCCAGAATAGAAGATTTGTGTTAAAGAAATGCTGAATTATTTAAACACTTTCAAGATTTTTTTTTTTTTTCAAAAATAGCAGATGTACAAGCTCGCGAAGCTTGTACATCTGCTTAGAACATCTTCTGTTCTAAATCCCAAGAGTTTTCTGAAAAACCATATGTTGCTATATATATATAAAACTAAAATTCTAAATGACACAGATGTTTTTCCCGGTTTTAATGGTTTAATATACTGTTAAAGTCTAAAACGAAAACGAGTAATGCTCGTCTGAGTTGGATAAAGAATGTAGAAACCCACGAGTGTCTGCCTATTTCTATAAAATACATATTGCATCATACATTACATGGCAGGGTAAATAGAGTGCTTAATTCACTGTTAAAATGCATTAGGCTTATGGCATTAAAACATGGCTTATTCCAAAAATACTGATGAGGGGTTCGGGTCAGGGAGAGCAAAGAGAGAGAGAGATAAAAAACAGCAAACACTCGAGAAAAGAAAAAAGCACCTGTCCTAGTATAGAGCCCTGAGGGAGCCCAATGAAGTATTTAGGGTTTAAGTGGTTAAATAGTTTGACTGGCATATATTACTTAATGGTTAAACCATAAACCATAATCAGTGAAGATACTCTAATAACTCTTAATAAAATCAAAACACTCATTCACCATTGAAGAAGGAAACATACAGTAGTACCTATAACAAATATCCATAACTTACTCCAATAATGCATCCAGGTCCAGTCAACGGGAGAAAGACAGTAGAAGCTTCTACGGTACATACATGAGCAACATGCAGGAAACGTACAAGGAAACAAATGCCTGATCCAGTCCTCTTATAGGGTAAGGTGAGGCCAGAGATGCTAAAGAAAAAACAAGTCATTGCAATGCAAAGACATTGGAAGGATGCCAATGGAATGGCATTTCATGCCATTACAATGGCATGCCATGCCAGAAGTACAGACTTCTGGTCACGCCACATGAATGTTGTTTGTTGTCACATCTCGGTGTTGCCGAGACAGAGACCTGAAGTGAGGTCAATTTCCTCCTGATTTGTATGTCTGAAAAATACACTTTTAGTGTCAGAACCTTAGGACTTAATAGTTACTCGCAGGGCTGGACTGGGACCAAAATTCGGCCCTTGCATTTTGGCCCAGACCGGCCCACCACAATCGGCACGCAGATAGCAGATACTCTACCGCCCCACTCCGTCGAGGCACATTCAAACGCACGCCCTTAATACCACCACTTTTACTGAAAAGCATCCCATGTTCTGGAGTTCTGGAGCCTTGAGTAAAATAAATGATAACTACGCGATGATCCCAAAACGGGAGCAAAAATATTTTCAAAAAGCGGCCCACCGGGCATATGCCCAGGATGCCATATGGCCAGTCCGCCCCTGGCTACTCGAATGCACACAGAATCCAACAAATAACAGGTAATCTACATGACTGGGGTCATCACCATTCTGGCTTGTAATTGTCATTTTGATCCAACTTTATTTGTGCCACAGACATACAAAATGAGTGGTTAATAATATAACAAGAAACACATAGAACTAACCCTGATGTATTCTAGTGGACTAATAATGTGCCATAGCAACACATTTAAAATGATAGTAGGCCTATTGCTGCATGGATTAAATCAGTGTGCAACCTATTCTGGAAAAAAAAACTGCATCAATGCAGCATGGTCAAGTCTAGTCACTGTATACTGGCTGTATACAGACATCAGTGCAGCATAGGGATATAACAATATTGTCATTATTGTAATATTGCAATAACAAAAACATATTCTCAATATTATCATGGGCCTGTGACAGAAATTGTATTGTTTTGTTTGAACAGCAGTGGAGTGGAGTGATGAGAGTGAAACCTTTACTTTGTAGCGATTCTCTCGCTGATAGCTTGGCTTCTCCTACCACTGCTATGCCGATGACACCCAGCTAATCCTCTCATTCCCCCCCTCTGATACCCAGGTGGAGACACGCATTGCTGCTTGTCTGGCTGACATCTCGGAGTGGATGTCGACAAACCACCTGAAGCTCAACCTGGACAAGACCGAGCTGATGTTCCTCCCGGGGAAGGGCTGTCCGCACCGAGACATGGCCATCACCATTGATAATGCTGTGGTGACCTCAACTCGGACTGCGAAGAATCTGGGTGTGACCCTGGACGATCAACTGACGTTCTCGGCAAACATCGCATCAGTGACGAGGTCCTGCAGATTCCTGCTCTACAACATCAGGAGGATTCGCCCCTTCCTCACAGAGAAGGCAGCCCAGGTGCTCATCCAGGCTCTCGTCATCTCCCGCCTGGACTACTGCAACTCCCTCCTTGCTGGTGCTCCGGCATCTGCCATCAAACCTCTGGAGCTTGTTCAGAACGCTGCGGCTCGCCTGGTGTTCAACCGCCCCAAGTTCTCCCACACAACCATCCTTCTCCGCTCTCTACACTGGCTCCCCGTAGCGGCTCGCATCCAGTTCAAAACCCTGGTGCTAGCCTATAGGGCAGTGAAAGGAACAGCTCCTTCCTACCTCCGGGCTATGGTCGATGCCTACACCCCTGCCCGACCACTTCGGTCTGCCACCTCGGGGCGACTGATTGCCTCGTCACTCAAGGGTCCTTCTGGCCGATCCACACGGTCACGACTCTTTTCTGTTCTGGCCCCACAGTGGTGGAATGAACTTCCCACTGATGTTAGGACAGCAGAGTCACTGCCCATATTTCGCCGCAGGCTGAAAACTCACCTCTTCAGGAAACACTACCCTTCCTCTCTGCCTGACCTACTTGTTGTTAACTAGTTGTACGAACGCTTGTTTTCTATTGCTGTATTGTTTATTGGATTGTTTATTGGATCTTGTTTAGTCGATACACTTATTTGTTTTAGCTCATGCTCATTTGATTTAGCTATTTTGTCTCATCTGTTTAAGGAAATAGGTAGCTGATATATTGCACTTTTACCTTAGCGCTAGGTATACTCTTGGTTGCTTGTTTTTGCAGAAAATGCACTAAAGACTTCTGGTGATTAGTAGTTTTCGTTCCCTACCTATGTTGAATACACTTATTGTAAGTCGCTTTGGATAAAAGCGTCTGCTAAATGACTGTAATGTAATGTAATGTAGCTTGGCTATTTTGCTAAACGTCTAACATGTTGTTGTTGGCTGGGCAACGTCATTTGCTATTTATCTTAGCAGCTAACTTAGCTTTAGTCAAACAGTGCTGCAAGCAAGAGACTCATAAAGTGGCACAAAGCCTCAGGAACCATAGCATCCCTATTCTGAGCATGGGGTCGAGCTTAGCTACTTTATTTAGTTTCGTTTCATACTAGATGTTTTCATTCAATCTCTAATGGCCGACCCAAGTGCGAGGGAAAACTCAGTCTTCTCTGTGAAACGAACATGGAAACAGACTGTACTTGTGATGCACAAAGATCGCCCATACATCCATGTTATTATTGAATCACAATGACAATTGCGTTGGCCAAATGCAGCTCAATCATTATGCGACATGAATGTGATCCGCAGGCAGCCACAATTCTCAGAGGAAATAATGTACTTTTAATCCACTATTATATGAAAACTTTAGTTACTAGTTAATCTGTGGATTTTGATTATCATTACATAACATACATTAACCACTTATGCCCTATGCATTTAGGCTATTTGAAAATAGCCGATCTACATAATGCATGATTCTTTTAAATACATTTTGAACTTGGGAAATGGGATATTCTGCACAATGAGTACTTTTACTTACGTACTTTAAGTATATTTATTAGCCAATACTTTCATACTTTTACACAAGTGAATTTTAATTCCGGACTTTTACTTGTAATTTCTACATTGCAGTATTAATACTTTTACTCAAGTAAAACATTTGACTACTTTTACTGTTTTACTCTTACTGAAATCTTGTTTATCCATCACTACCCACATGTGGGAGACATTATAAGCTATATGAAATGTTTATAGGGACCATAGCTTATGACCGTACATTCAGGGAAGAATAATGTATTATTTTTTCTAATCCTCAGGGATATGACAATGCAGTACGCAACTACATGGCCTATTTGAACACACAGGTCCACAACAGACCAGCTGTTCAGCCTGTGGTGCAGTCATATAGACCTCCTACTACCAGTCCTCCCACCGGGCAGCAGCCAAGTATCCCGCCAGAACTGCAGAAAGATTTACGTAATACTACTTTCTTTTTTGGTATCCAAGGTTTCCCAAGGAGTTTACTGGGGAAAGGGGTGTGTTAATTTTGGGCATCACTTCCTCATTCAATTCATTTGAGGGATCAAATCAATCAACAATAATGTGGGAACATTAACACATGAAATCAAGGGTCATATTAGTCTGTCTACAGTACTTCCCCTACAAGAGTATTTCCCTACAAGAGTTTCAGGCTTCACAGCCAGTGTTGCCATTTCTGCTTATTATAAACGACTTTTGGCTTGTTTTTCTGTAAAGCTCCTTGTACATTTTTTTTATTTAAAGTTGCTTTATTTTTTATTTTTTTCTAAAGTGTAGTTGCTTATTTGGGCTTGCTACCTAATGTTGTTTAAACCACTTGGTTCCCACATTATTTCATGTACCTCATGCGTTGCAAGTACCTCACAACCCACACCCCCAAATTTCGGATGGTCCATCTAATCAAGTGGAATGTTCTGTAGTGTGTCAAAGTGGGAGATGAGAGGCTGCCAGTGTTTATATGTTTTTGGAAGGAGATGTTGTAGGTAATGTAGGTAAGGATCACTCAAATTAATTGAATGAGTGTCAACATGAAGCAATGCCCAAAATTCACGCAATGGCTCATGGGACACTGGAAACCTGTGGATAGAGTAGCCTATATTAATGTAACTGGTTGGGTTACAGATGTTTTTGTTCTTGGGATAAAGGTTTGGGCAGGGGGCAACATTCTATGCATTTACCATCTTGCATGATCTATAACAACACAGTTGCCATTTTTTTTTGTGCCCTTACATCTACCCCCCCCCAATCCCACATACAACATACAACATTCAAACATGTAACATAAACATACATTTAACTCAAAATAAAAAATAAGAAATAAAGAATAATCAGTTCATATGTATTATGATTTCCCTCGCTAACCCTCCCCATGGTACATATGGAGTGTATACAAAAAAGAAAAGTAGGAATCCATTATTTTCTTCCTTTAGCATACTAACCTAGAGCTTGTCAATGTGTCGATGGCGGTGTTTGTTTTATCTGTCCTGTAACGTCTTTAATTTAGTTATATATTCAATCATAGGGCTCCAAATCTGATCAAATTTTCCCGGTGATCCTCTCAGATTAAATTAAATTTTCTCCAAATGTAGGTACATCATGAGGTCTTTAAGCCAAACAGACGCTTTAGGGGCCAGTGGTGATTTCCACTCCAGTAGTATCCTTCTTCTTGCTAATAAAGATATAAAGGCAAGATTCTGCTTCATAGGCCTACCCCTTCCAATATGATGATGATCTGGACAAATTCCAAACAACGCCATCTCTGCACCTGGTGACAGCTCTATGTTCCAAGCTTCAGCAAGATGTTTGAAAATGGCAGTCCAGTAGCCTTGTAGGCGGGGACAAGACCAAAACATGTGTGTCATATTTGCTGGGGACATATGGCATCTATTACAGGAATCTGTGATACTTGGGTATATTTTAGAAAGTTTAAGATTAGTAAAATAAATACGGTGCACCACTTTAAATTGTATTAGGTTCAGCCTAGCACATGATGTACTGTCATTCACTCTCATTAGGGCCTCCTCCCACAGTTCATCATCTATAACCCTGCCCAGTTCCTGTTCCCAATCTGTTTTAATTTTGTCCAAAGAAATTACTGTATGACTGGAAATTGAGGTGTAAACCTTTGAAATTAAACCTTTCCCCATCATGGAGATGTCCAAAACTGTGTCAATTAAAGAATTGGGGATAGCATTTGGAAAGGAGGAGTTATTATTTTTCACAAAGTTTCGAACCTGGAAATATGAATTTGGGAGGTTAAACTTTTCACACAGTTCGCTGAAGCAACAGAATAAGTTGTCTATATAAAGATCCCTTAACTTAACAAGGCCTGCTCTCTGCCACAAAGAAAAGGCTGCATCATTCTTGGGTGGGGAGAAAAGGTGGTTGTTCAGAATAGGACTATGGTTAGACATTCCTCTGAGTCCAAGGGCAACTCTGAATTGAGACCAGATTCTTAAAGTAGAGACCACAATTTGATTAGCTGAGAATGTTTTAGGTTGAATAGGTAATTTAGATGTAAGTAAGGCTAGAAATGAGGTGGTAGGACATGATTTAGCTTCAAGGTCACACCAGGTCAGTGTAGGAGTTAGCTCATCTTTGATCCTGTTTGACAGGAACTGATATGAAACTGACTATGAAAACTTTGGCTTTCCCTTGAAGGAGTATAGGGGTTTCTTGGCGAGATAGACAGATGCTGTTTGACAGGAACTGTTTTGATGATACAGTACTTTCCCCAATGGTGTGTCGTCTTCCTTATGGTAAGTAGTTGGAGGCTTGCCACTCTGGAATCTTTTCCGTGTGGCCTCCTTGGCGAGATAGACAGTCAGCTCATTTTTTATCCTGTTTGACAGGAACTGTTTTGCTGATACTTTCCCCAATGGTGTGTCGTCTTCCACATGGTACTGTAAGTAGTTGGAGGCTTGCCACATTGGAATCTCTTCCATGTGGCCTCCTTCAGTAAAGATGGGAGATTGAAGAACTCTACATTGATCTCCCTAGACTCCTTGGACTTGCTGTCCAGTGTGGCTGTGAAGTGATCACATGATCCATGATGGCTTTCCAATTCCCTGTACCACTGCCATTCCATCCATGAGAATTACCTTCTTAGTTTATAGGGGATAACCATCACTGGTAGTATTTTGTGGTTGCTGATCAGCATTGTCAAAGTCATCAGTAGTCCTCTCCTCTCCTGGTTGGGCAGTTTCTTGAGTATGGTCATGAGCTGATCTTGTCTGTGCATGGCAGGTCACCACTCACTGCGAAGAGGGCACGTACTGTACCTTGGCGGTGAACTTGTGCTGGCCAATAGTTTATTTCAGATTGATCTCTGACCAAACTTCAATTCACACCTGGTCAGCCAGTTTGTGCTGACTATATACCATAGCTAGGTAATAATGCCTGGACATGTAAACATAGACTTAGAGTCTATGGGAGTCTGAGATCATTTCTCTAAGTTGGGAAAGGTGAAAAATACAGTAATTTCCTGATTTATATCGTATTTTTGCATAATTTATGCAAATTATGCCAATGAGGAGAGGTTGCACGACTTCAGAGGAGAGGTCTTCCAGGCAGGGCTGTCCGATTTCTCCAGTATATTTCGCAATTAAATTTTTATTGAGCCTTTGGCACAATGGATTAGACAGAATAATTTGATTAAAGGTATATTAATGCCAGCAGGTGAACAAAAACTGGCCTTGTTCGCGGACAATATTTTGTTGTATCTTTCGAGCCCGACAGAGACCTTGCCTACATTGATGTCTGTGCTGGGTGAATATGGGTCATACTCAGGGTACAAATTAAATGAACAAAAAACACAGGCTCTCTGCATTACAATCCCCCTCAATGTCTTCGCTCTAGGTACAAAATTAGGTGGGATAAACAATCTGTGAAATATCTAGGTATTGTACTACCAACAGATTTATCCAAATTAGAAGAGTTAAATTATTCCTACCAAAGGAAAAAGGGGGATTGGCCCTTCCATGTTTGAGGGAGACAGAGCAGCTCAAATCCGACCACTGATTGGATGGTGTAAGCCGAGTTATAGATCAAGATGGAAGGACATGGAGGGTTCGATGGGGAGGGGTCTACCTATTAACATGATGGTAGGAGACCCATCCTTAGTTAAAACACCTGTCAGACCCTAAAAATGTGATGATAGCAGGTTCATTGAGGGTGTGGAGTGAAATAATAAAAGAGGTATCAGTTGAAGGATAAAATTGGAATTCTCAAATGGTTTGCACATGACTCAGACTTCAGGCCTAGTACATATGACATGAGGTTTAAAGGTTGGATTTGGAATGGCCTTTCTGCATATTGTACACTTTTAAAGCAGGGTAATATTATGACTTTATAAACTTTATAAATAGGAAACTATTAAGAAGAGAATGTACACTGGGAGTAGAGATCATTGAGCTTTTCCAAAATGCGTATGAAGACTCTACTTATCAAAAGATAGTATCAAAACTATATGTGGTTCTTCAAAATTTGAAAGGAGATAATACTCTGAATATTAAAGCAAGATGGGAAACAGAGAGCAACCTTACAATAACTACGGAAGAATGGGACAGGATATGCAAACACCAATGGAAAATGACTAGTTCCCCCACATGGAGAGAATTCAGTTGGAAAAATGTGACTCCAGCGCAGAAAAGAAGATATTCGATGCAGTCTGACTGTTGGAGATCATGTGGGGAGACAATGGCGAACCATTTTCATGTTTTTTGGGGTTGCTCTTCTGTGGTTCCATTTTGGAGAAGTGTCCACAGTGTCCTGGAAGCTGTTATTGGAGTTGTAATTCATTTTGATTTTAAAACCATGTATCTTGCTGATCTAGAAGAACGTCATTGTACAAAGCAGGATCAATACTTGCTAAGGGTATTACTAGTAGCATCCAAAAAGGCCTTAACTAAAAAATGGCTTACAAACGTTATACCAACTATAAATGAATGGATTGATTTAATCTATAGTATATTTATTATGGAGAGAATTACATTCAGCTTTAGAGGTCAAACTGAAGTCTTCATGGACAACTGGTTTAAATGGCCTACTCATGTCTCTACATTAAGACTAGATTTTTATTTGAATTCAGTCATTTTAATTGAATTTCCTTTATTTTCTTTGATTGACCATATTGAATGAGGTGTATGTTGAGTCTGTCCCATTAATGGACTTTTTGTTCACCGGTTTTGAAGATGTGAGTGTATGGGTTATACGTATGCATAGTAGGTGATCAAGTAAGTGACCAAGAGAGACAGTTTCCTCCCCTTATATGTTTGTATCTGTATGTTTTGTATGTTCGGTTTGTTTGTTAGTAATGTGCTAGTCTTTTCTTTTTTGTGTATGTTTGTTTTCATGTTCTGAAAAATTCAATAAAAAATTAATGAAAAAAAAGAAAGAAAATAAGAAAAGAAAGAAAAAGAAAATTAATTCACAAGCTTTCAAAAACAAATTAAACTAGAAAAAGTGCACCTCGGAGCTCAGGTCTCCGCCAGGTCAGAAATTGGCCTCATGGTGGCGCTATAACAGGCCCATACGACCCCAGGAGGAGTCGGCCCTTAATTTGAGAACCTCTGATATAGAGCATGGTACCCTAACTTAACCAGTCCCAAAACAAGACAGGACACATTAACACTGGTACCTCAATAATAGAAAACAAGAAACAACACAGAGGTGCCCTCTGCTGGACACACACACACACACACACACACACACACACACATTTGAAATATTTATTTATGTCCACATAAACAGAAGTACATGTACATGTACAAAGGACATAAACACTGCCAGTGCAGCCAGATAAAGGGAAAACAGCCAGTTAAAAAGTGCATGTAAGGCATACAAAACAAAAGATGGCATACTTGTCGAACACAGAGGACAACAATCATGGGTAATGGAAACAACGCCTCCTCCCAATTGATCGGCTTCCTATAATAGCTGATATTGAGCAGTACCTTGCTAATTGCTTAGCCCTCCTTTTGGAGAGGCCGGCCATTTGAAGGCCCCTCCAACCAACTTGTGCACGTGTCCTAGGACCTAGGACCTAGGCTACCAAAACCAAAAGTTTACATCTGTAGCCTAGCTGAGAGATCGTCTGCTCTAGCTGATGATATTTTAGCACTTTGGTTAGGAAGGCTTCCTCTAAGCTGTAATCAAAAGTACAGCCGACTTCGAGAATGAACAACTCCCTATGGTTTTCATTAACAACAATGACATCAGGGGTGTTAGCTGAAATGTTAGAGAACACAGAATCATCGTTTCACAGGTTAAACTAGCCCTGATACATGGCGGTCATAGTCATGGATGACCTTCAACACAGTGTCTGCACTTTCTCCCCTTTTGGTCCGTACATCTACATAAACGTTCAGATTTCAAATATAAAGTGCTTACCCCATGGCCACGGATGTTACAATTATGTACGGGCCGTCAGAAGTACCCGTATGTTCCGTATTGTACAATAAAAAGCATCTTAATCCGATCGGTGGCTTTTTTCTCCGTATTTCCTCCATATGCTTTCAACTACGTGACCCTATCGGGTGGGAGGTGTATTGCACTCTGATACGTTATAACTATGAGAAAATGGCCACTGATGGGATTACAATGCTTTCTATTGAACAAAACGGAAGATACGGGTACTTCTGAGGGAACGTATATAATTGTATTATCCGTGTCCATGGGGTAAGCACTTATTATTTGAAATCTGAACGTTTATGTAGATGTACGGACCAAAAAGGGAGACAGTGCAAACACTATGTTGAAGTTCATCCATGACGGTCCGTCTGGGATCCATGGCTCGTGCATTAGCGATTTAGCGTCTTAAACACAACGACGTCATGATGTAGTCACTGTTTGAATGCTGCTGTTAGTTTTGTTGTGCTAACATGGCATCCATTGGCTTTAGCCCTGAAACATGACTGTCAGACGAGCGTCATGTGAACCATGGCTACTATTGGCTTGTTTGTTAGTTTAAATCAGTGGTTCTTATAAACCTTTCAGTTTGTTACCTTCACAAAATAATCATATTTGAACTGGGGACCCCACTGAAGAATCATTTTTGAACTGGGGACCCCCCAAAATAATCTTTTTTTGATCTGGGGTGGGGACCCCCCCAAATAATCATATTTGAACTGGGGACCCCCCAAATAATCATATTTGAACTGGGGACCCCCCAAAATAATCTTATTTTGAACTGGGGACCCCCCAAATAATCATATTTGAACTGGGGACCCCCCATAAAAATCATATTTGAACAGGGGACCCCCCACCCTGACAATCACTTGGAATTGTAGGACCTGAGGCATCACATTTAGTTTGACTCAGTTCCACAGAGAAATATTGTGAAAATAGCAGATCTACAAGCTCACAACTGATTGTGATTGAGGGTTTAATGTTTAATGAATACATCTCTCTTTCAAAAATAGCAGATCTGTAGATCTGCTATTTTTGAATAGCCAAAGAGTATACAATATGGTTAAAGTGGTTAAAATGATTGTGACGTTATATTAACACTTTTTTTTGGGTACCCCCTGATACCCTCCCAAGGACCCCTGGGGGTCCCCAGAGTCCGGGGCCCGGACTGAGTAATGTGCACCAAATTGTTCACATTACATAACACACTGGTTCTCAACGTTGGGTCTGCCCAGACCCAACGTTGAGAACCAGTGTGTTATGTAATGTGAACAATTTGCACTTAAAGCTGCACTACGTAACTTTCCTCTACCCCGGATTTGAACCTGGTTTTCTGTGCAAGTCCTGAATGTTATAATAGAGCCTGCCTGCTTGCTCAGGGGATAAATTGAATCTTGACCATCAGGTAGTGGTGGAAAAAGTACTCACATTTTTTAGTAAAAGTAGCAATACCACAATATAAAAATACTCTGTTAGGTCGCGCTCCCTTTGCACTTTTATTTTACCTCTGGGGCAGAATCTGCCCAAATCAGCTTCCATTGGCTTTCATTGAGTTGAGTGATTGACAGCTGACATGACACGCCTGCTTGATTTACTCACCATTGGGGCTAATATATAGAACCTGGCAACTTGGTGTTGCCATGTTGAGAAACAAGCAACTAGCGTTAGCTCGTTCGTCATTAGCGGTAGCCTCTCAGGAACTTTCACTGCATGTTTGACTATCATGAGACTCCACAATGAGTAGTAGTAGAGAAAAAAATAACTTTGCATCGGTTATAATAGACGAATTTCCCTATGACACGCGCTCCCATTATGACAACGGAGGGGGTTGAAAATATGACGACAGGGGAATCTCTGGAAATAAACAATGCCACTGTTTACGTCGGTAGGTGAGTAACGACACATCAAAGATAACACTTAAAATGTCCGGAATTCTCCTTTAAGGTGATCAGGTATTCTCTGTTAAGGTGATCAGGTATTCTCTGTTGATGAGAAAGTCCAAGGCATGCACATGTATCAAAGGAAAAAGACACCCTACAAGCTACACTTGATTAGTTTTTGATTTAATAGACATAATGATTACATGTTAAATGCTTCTCACGGAAACTTCAAGGATAAAATGCCAATGGAACACTGGAACGAGGAAACTTGAGAGACAAAAAAGATATGTACATGATGAGTGATTAATGAAGGGCATGCCATGCCGTGTCACCCTACAAGCTACACTTGATTTGTTTTTGATTTATTAGACATAATGATTACATGTTAAATGCTTCTCACGGAAACTTCAAGGATAAAATGCCAATGGAACACTGGAACGAGGAAACTTGAGAGACAAAAAAGATATGTACATGATGAGTGATTAATGAAGGGCATGCCATGCCGTGTCACAATAGTTTGATTAAGGCACCTAACTTTGATCAGACGTGAGCTAACTTTTAGGTTGGAGGAGATCCTAGGCCTTAAGGAGGCCTTAATTTTCAGGCCCGTTGAGAACTCTTAGACAGACAGACTGTGTGTGTGTGTGGAGGCAGTCAGAATAATAGCATTGGCCAAGGTACAACATATTTTCCCCAATGTACAGTACATGTTCCACGAAAATCACTACGTGATTTGACTGACAAAACTGTGCACCTAGTGAGACAATGGACTGGTCTTAACACGTTTGTTTTCATTCCCTTTTTTCATTTAACTTTGTCATGACTTTTCAGACAGAGCTAAAGTTACCTTAATGCTAATCAATGCATAGCACAGTAACACAGTAATGTGTTACTGTGCTATCTTCACAGCAGCTAATCATATTTTTAAGGACATTAACTGACTTGATAGTTACTATACTATAAAGAAGCCTAGAAGCCTACAAGGAGCTGCAGAATGCAGTCTGTGTGTCATTATGACATGGACCTCAAATTATAATTTATGAGGCTTTTAAGTGATAAATTACCAAGAATTATTATAAGAGGTGAGTAGGCAGTGACCAAGCACTTTTCATACTGTAAATCTTAATACTAACAGGTTGTCTCATCCTTTGAAATGCTAAATGAATGCAGACATGAGTAGTTGACTTCATTTAGCTTAGCTTAAAATTAATTGAATTACTGTATACTACAATGCTTTTAAATGGAATTGTTGAACACCTGGCAGTCTTATTTAATGTATTATTTTGTGAAGAAAACACCCTAGTAACTGTTTGATTACGATATTCACTGTTTCTTCTATTCTCAGATGTTGCAAGCACAGACTAAGGGAGACAGCCACCTCTCCATGGATCATTGCTGAGCAGATTATTACTTATTTTGAAAAGCTAAATTCGATCCCGAATCAGCAGCCAGGGAATTTAGTAAATTCACACACTTTTTTGTGATATGGCGAAATGATCGTACATTTGGGCATTTTTGGAATTATTAATCGTACTGTACATCGTACAGAGGGTAAAATTATATTACAAATACGATAATTATCGTACATCTGGCAACACTGTGGCAGATACTTCTCCAGATGAGGGACAGCTATGTTAAATATCTTAGGTGGAGTCAGAGCAAGGTGCACTCACAAGATGATTGATTTAAGGTTTCAGAGTAACTTAGTTTTATTAACTTTGTGTCCATTTGACATTAAAAACTAATAGTCATAAAATAGGTATATAAAAACAAAAAAACACAAAATACTGTAACATTAACCAAAACAGTTTAATTTGTCTCCTCACATCAAATACCCATGTTGCATACTCTTACAGTACAAATGTATAATCGTGGTGATATTATGTAACATTTTTCAAATTGAATTTGATACATGTAGCTTGAATCAAACTCTGTAATGTGTTATACTGTATTTGTGTTGTACTTTTTACTCTACAATAAATAGCTTTACCAACAAGATCACAATGCGTGAGCTTGTAGATAGGTTGCAATAGTGACCATGTTGACCTTGTTTCCCCAAAATTTGGCTCAAACTTTGGGGGAAATGCATTCTACTGGGCTGCCACCAAAATGTGGAATCCATTATACCAAAAGCCATAACCTAAAAGAATGGCTGACCTTCAAAATACTGTTGGGCTTAGTAGAACACCCTAGGAATGCCTTGGTAGTAGCATCCTCTGTCCCCTGCCCCCACCCCTCCTCTTTTAGTATATACCTTCTGCTGCTACTTGAACTTTTACCGTTATGTATTGTATTGTATGTCCACAATGGAAACAAACCCCATGTGTCTTTTTGTGTTATCCTTTTAGCATAACTTTTGACTGTACTACATTTACTGTCAACAAACTTGTTAATAAAGTATTGAATCAATCATGTTCATTTTATCTAATATCTGTTCCGTTATAGTGTAGGTGATTTTTTTTACATGTCTGAGTGAGGAGGCAGGCACAACAGAGAAGATGGAGGACTGATCTAAAGATGTGGATGTTATGGAGGAAAGAAGGCAGTTATTCTGATGATGGGTTCAACTCTGTCCTTCCTCCACCCTGGAATCTCTTCCGTGTGGCCTCCTTCAGTAAAGATGGGAGATTGTAGAGGTCATACACTACATGGATCTCCCTATACTCTTTGGACTTGCGGTCCAGTGTTGCTGTGAAGTGGTCAGCCTACTGGGCACATGATCCATGATGGCTTTCCAATTCGCTGTACCACTACCATTCCATCCATGAGAGTTGCCTTCTTAGTTTACAGGGGATAACCATCAATGGTAGTATTTTGTGGTTGCTGATCAGCATCGCCAAAGTCATCAGTTAGGTGAAAAGGTGAGAAATGCAGTAATTTCCTGATTTGTATCGTATTTTTGCATCATTTATGAAAAAGATGCTAATGAGGAAAGGTTGCACGACTGCACCATGGTAATAGATTCATTTCTGGACATCACAAACATCTTAGACTCTCGGAATACCTTTCTAAGTTAACCGGTGGCAAGTTGGCAACCCTCCAACTGCTTGCCACGTGGAAGGCTTCATACCATTAGGGGAAAGTTTCAATAAAACAGTTCCTGTCAAACAGGATGGAAGATGAGCTGACTGTCTATCTCGCTAGGAGGCCACACGGAAGAGATCCAGGTTGGAAAGCCCCCAACTACTTACCATGCGGAAGATGACACACCATTGGGGAAAGTATCAGCAAAACAGTTCCTGTCAAACAGCATCAAAGGCATCCATCTTGCCAAGAAAGCCCTCCTGCGCTTGGAAGGGAAAGACAAAGTTTCCATGTCATTTAAAGGCAGGAAATCCACTCAAACTATATGGATGTACACAACCTTCATAGCTCGCACAAGTAGTAGTATGCCTTGCCGAACCATTTGGCCCATAGGGCAGTAGCATGAGTCAGCTTGATGTACAAGTACATCCCCCAGCCATGATGTACAAGTACAAGTAACCCCGACCTCCCAATCTCAGGGCAGACACAAGGCCACTGAGCTGCTAGCTCGCACACAGAGGCTGGATAATCCTGACCTTTACAGACTGGATGCTGTCTGAAGAGGGGCAATACATATCTGGATTGAGTTCACTGACACTGAGGTCTTTTGTCTAGCAACCCGATGGTACCATCAGCAACCTACGTACTTCATGAAGTTGTTTTGTAACACTTACTTTCTAGTCAGATGCATTATTTGAAATCAAAACCTTGGGTTAATAAGCTTAGTCCAATCACCAGGTGTGGCACCAGTACATTGCGGCATAGAGTACATTTCATGCAGGAAGTGGATTTCACACGCAGACTGTACACACAAAATTACAACATAATCAGACTGTAGTTCAAAACATAATGTGTAGTTAGGGAAAGTTAGCCACATTTTTGACCAATCTACAAAATAAATAAGGTGTCAATTTGTTCCAACCCAACTCCCATGGGAAACTTTGCGGGAGCTAATCAAAGTCGGGGTACCCGGAGGGCCTGGGGAAAAAACTGAAAGAATTAAAATTGGTCTGACGTAATTTACGCATCCTACCTGGGTCACGTTTTTTCCCCCCATTCTGAATTCCCATAGACGTCTTTAATATCGCGTCAAATAAGAACTGTGTTCCAAAAATAAACAAATGAACCCTGCGGTTTGACTCTAATGGATATGAAGCATCAACTGACGGTGAGAAAACGCTAATGTTACCGCCAAATTAATACAATTTTCACCAGAAACAGACTGTATCAAATATAAGTGACTGACTATCATAAACGATACAGAGCCTCCTTGACAATATCGCAGAGACAGTTTGTTTATTTTCGGACCACAATTCTCATATGAGACGATTCTAAGATGACCCAATGTTATTCTCCATAGAGAAATTACTTACCTAACCCATGAGATGAGCGAGTGACGTCAGGACTTCTGTTACCCTATAAGTCACTTATTTATCTTTGTATAATAATGAATAAACAACATATACTGTACTTAGGCTCATTAGGGTTGGGTTATAGGGCTAGTTGGGTTAAGACACGTCCACATTGGCTTATTTTTTTATGTTGTTAAAACATTTCCAACGAGTTTGAAGCAGATTTTATTTAATGTTCTATGGTTTAGAGCAGTGGTTCTCAACCTTTTCAGACCGTGACCCCCCAAACATATCATATTTGAACTGGGGACCCCCAGAAATAATCTTATTTGGACTGGGGACCCCCCAAAATAATCATATTTGGACTGGGGACCCCCCAAAATAATCGTATTTGGACTGGGGACCCCCAAAATAATCATATTTGAACTGGGGACCCCCCACCCTGACAAGCACTTGGAATTGTAGGAGTTGAGGCATTACATTTAGTTTGACTCGGTTCCACGGATAAATATTGTGAAAATAGCCGATCTATAAGCTCACAACGCCTCGCATTGCGAGCTTATAGATCAGTTATTTAGCTTCTTTCTTATATTATTTGACAATTTGGCCGATGTTTCACCAGTTTTTATAGTGTAGTTTATTGATTACTTTTGATGCAGTAATGGTCTTTTTACTTCTTCTTTTTTTTGTTTTGTATTAGGTATTAAAAGTCCATAAATTGTCACCCCAAAATCATGTGGGGACCCCCCTGGGGTCCCGACCCACAGGTTGAGAACCGCTGGTTTAGGGGTAGGCTATTCAGATGTGTCCCGCCCCTCCTCCACTGTGATTGGACAGCTGAGGGAAAGTGACAGTGATAAGTACAGTGTTCCACCCAAAGCACTGCACTTCTCTGCATAGAATAGACTGTCTGCCTAGTGTTCATTTCTAAAACTCTGATTTAGTCTTAGTCTTTTGAATAACACACCATCTAGTTTTAGTCCTATTTTAGTCATCTGCAATTAGTCGATTAAATATCAAAATCTTAGTTTTTTTAGTCTTAGTCAACAAAATTAACACTGCAGCAAATTCTGATTTAGGCTTAGTCTAAAGGTCCTTACACACCGGGGCGAATTCTTCATGCGAATAAATACGTTTTTTTTTTAAACCTTATAAAGTCAATGCAAGCGTCCACATCAGTTTCGCGAAGCGTCTTTTAATTATTCGGAACGAGTCCGAATTTTGCGTATATTCGCATATTCGCCGGTGTGTAAGGACCTTTAGTCTTTTGAATAACACATCATTTAGTTTTAGTCATATTTTAGTCATCTGAAATTAGTCGACTAATTATCAAAATCTTAGTTTTTTAGTCTTAGACTTAGTCAACAAAATTAATACTGCTGCAAATGGATCCACCGATATGTTTGAATTGTGCAAACAATTGTGCAAACAATTTACCGTTGCAGAACCCAAATCTGATGCAGGACTTAAAACTGATGCTGGATTCAGTCAAAAATAAATTAAAGACCCTGGAAAAGGGACATTGGTTTAGTATTTTCACTGTCTTTGTCCACATTCTCCTCTTTTTCCTTCTATGCTTTTTTCTCTCTCCTGCGAAAAGTGAGAACAAGCTGCAAGTCCTGAAGAAAGACGGTGAAGGAACAGGAGGCTGTTCAGTGGATCCAGGTAGGAGAGGGACGATTGGCTAATGTTGTTATTACTTCATTTGAGTTTTGATAATGTAATGTACACTTGATCCAATAAATCCATAAGGGAAAGATTAAAGGTGCTGGACTAGGGATACTTTTTGGTTAATAATCAGAACTACTCTTGTAAAAAAATATATATAATAATTATTACACTATTTTAGTTTTTTTAGATCTCACTGCTGGCTTTGACGACGAGGAAGGGATCTCACGCTGTGGAATCTGTCAGACAATCATCAAGGGCGTTTTGGACATCCTGGGGAACGACAGATCAAAGGTGTGTGGTGTGCAGATTGATCTGTCAGTCATAACCTGAAAGCGCAATGCAAATGTTAACTCATTCACTGCCAGGCTTATTTCAAGCTTGTTGATCCATATGCCACAGGCAGGAAAAATGGAAAAAAGTTATTTATTTCTCCGTTTACATTTTAACATTGAAGTGGATGGAGCATTAACTTTTTGAAAATCGTTTTCTCCTAGTTCCCTTGAGATTAAAAAAATATATATATACCCCAAAAAAAATATATATATATTAAAAAAATATTTTGAAAAAATTATATTTTTTTAGGTGACGTCAAAAGACGTCATTGGCACTAATGGCACACTGAAAACGGCCGTCAAAAGACGTCATTTTAACTGATGTGTGATACGAGTGTGCAGCGGTGTTCATTTTGACGCCACATTTTGATTAAGTTTAATAATAATCTTTTGAATAAAATTCCATTTTAGTTTTAGTCATATTTTAGTCATCTGAAATGTTTTAGTGTTAGTCTAGTTTTAGTCGACTAAAATGCATTTTAGTGACGGTGTGAAACGCCTGATTTATACTCAGCTGTGTGCCGAAAATAGCAGATCTACAAGATTGTCTATTTTCGGAGAGTGAAACCTGCACACAACCAAGCATAACATGATTTGTCTTAGTTCCACTGGATCTCTTCTCCACTAGTCCCTCACTGACATTTTAGTGTTTTTCTATTCTAATTTATTGATGCAAATGTCAATATATTTAGTCATAGTTTTAGTCATCATAGCTTAGTTTTTATTTAGTATTTGTCAGTGATAAAAGGTAGTCGACGAAAAGAATTCGTCATAGTTTTAGTTGACAAAATTAACCCTGGTGTGCAGGTTATATTCTTTCTCTTCATGATCATTTCTGACCCAGCACCACAAATAAACGTGTGATGTGTGTAGCTGCCACTGTTGTGTGATAAAATACATTATCTACACAGTTATAGCTATTGGATTGTTTCGATTTCAAACTGAACCTCTCTCTGTCTCTGTCTCACAGGCTGCGATAGAGAGAGCCCTGGGCACGGTGTGCGACAAGTCCTTCAAAAACCCCTTTGCGAGAAAATTCTGTCAATTCTTTGTTAAGAAGTTCACTCAAAAGCTTGTTCAAATAATCGGAGAGAACTCTGATCCCACGTCTATCTGCAAGAAATTGCGGCTCTGCGGCGACAACTCCTTCTGTAAGCACTCGAGCTGATTTCACGGCACCTTAAGTGTTAAAAATGTATTTTGAGGCAACCTCAGTGAACAGGAACTGTTTTGATTATACAATGCATATTTTATCTGTACAATCGAGATAAACACTTGGTATAAATAAATGACTGGATTGTATGGATCAAATATGTAACACTTGACAATAGATACTTCTGAGTTGACCACTCAGAACTATTTATGATTGACTTGACGTTAATGCTGTGCTGATTTCAGCCTACCTTGATGAGCTGTTCATCATGGACATGAGGCTGACTGACCATGAGAATACTGTGGCAGAACTGAAGCAACATATTGGAGGTATATATTCATGTTTTACAAACTTGTTCTGTGTGTGTGTGTGTGTGTGTGTGTGTGTGTGTGTGTGTGTGTGTGTGTGTGTGTGTGTGTGTGTGTGTGTGTGTGTGTGTGTGTGTGTGTATATATATATATATATATATATATATATATATATATATATATATATATATATATATATTATATATAATTTATATATATATATTATATATAATTTATATATGTATATTTCTTCAATAATTAATGCATATTTCTGGAAGAATGCCCATTTGCTTATGTTAAACCTCATATTTACGTATGTACGTATGTATGTATGTATGTATGTATGTATGTATGTACGTACGTACGTGCGTGCGTGCGTGCGTGCGTGCGTGCGTGTGTGTGTGTGTGTGTATGAGGGGTTTGATACGTGAAAGGGGGGTAGCATTGTCTGTACCATTTCAGCCCCATAGACTTCATTAGAAACATTCAAGAAATTAAATCAAATTGTAATTTCAATTATTTTAGATTCCTTTGCTGCCTTCGGCGATGATGAATCTGGTGTCAGCTGTCCCACATGTAAGTTTGTCATCACGGCTGCTTTGAAGGAGCTGGGGAACAATACAGCAAAGGTGAGTTGTTTGCATCTTGATGTATCTGTCATCAGTCGTGTAAAGTAACTAAGTACATGTACTCAAGTACTGTACTTAAGTAAAATGTTGAGGTATTTTTTTTTACTTTACTGGAGTATTTCCAATTTTCTGTACTTTTACTTCTACTCCACTACTGTACATCTCAGAGGAAAATATTGTACTTTTTACTCCACTACAATTATTTGAAAACTTTAGTTACTAGTTACTTTGTAGATTTTGATTATTATTACAAAACATACATAAACCATTTCAGCCCTATATACATTTCAATTTCTACAAGCTCACAATGCGTCGCCATGTGAGGTTGTAGATCTGCTATTTTCTAAATATGTTTATACATTTGAAAACTTGAAAGGGTACATTCTGCATAATACATATGCATTTTGATACCAATACCTTTGTTATTTTACTCAGGTAAATTTATAATTCCAGACTTTTACTTGTAACATAGTATGCTTAAGTAAAACATTTGAGTACTTTTTACACCAATGGCAGACAGTCTGTCTGTCTGTCTGTCATAGCCACGAAAGTGCAATGCAAATGATCACAAAATATTTCCGCAGCGCTGTAGCTTATTACACTGCTTTGAACCGCTCTGTATTTCCAGTGGTGGAAAAAGTACTCAAATGTTTTACTTAAGTAAAAGTATCAATACTGCAATGTAGAAGTACTGTGTTAGGGCGCGCTCCCACCAAGAGTTGGCTGGCCGCTGTTTGCAGAATCTGCCAATGCATTGTCAATGCAAATGCGTTGATTCACGCAAGAGCAGATTTTTCCGCTAGTCGCGCAGACCTTGCGTTTATCTGCTCTCCGCGACTAAGCATAAAACTGCTGGAGGCAGGCGCTGATTTTCTCCCTCTGTCCAATCGGGTGAGTCGAAGGCGGACCGTCTCAAGACTCAGGAAGCAACATGGTGCGGTGCTCAAGGCAGCAGGCACAGGCGGTGCTACGGGGAGGCTCCTGAAAGTGAGTGACAGGCGCGACACTCCCGTTTTTTAGAATCCGCTGGCTGCAAAAAACTGTGGCCGCGCACAACCTGCGTTTAACAGCGGCCAGCCAACTCTTGGTGGGAGCGCGCCCTTACAAGCAAAAGTCTGGAATTCTAAATTTACTTGAGTAAAAGTACAAAAGTATTGGTATCAAAATGTACTTAAAGTACCAAAACTAAAACTACTAAAATGTTTGAAAATAGCAGATCTACAAGCTCACAACGCGTCGCAATGCGACACGTTGTGAGCTTGTAGATCGGCTTTTTTCAAATAGCCTAGGTATAAAATGGGGCTAAATTGGTTAATGTATGTTTTACAACGTAATCATTTATATCTGCAAAGTAACTAGTAACTAAAGTTTTCAAATAATTGTAGTGGAGTAAAAGTACAATATTTGCCCCTGAGGTGTAGTGGAGTAGAAGTGAAAGTACATACATTTGGAAATACTCCAGTAAAGTAAAAATTCCTCAAAACTGTACTTGAGTAAATGTACTTAGTTACTTTACACCACCACTGTATTTCTCACAGGCGGCAATAATCCATGCAGTTGACAGAGCGTGCTTCAAGTTGCCCTCCTACTTTAAAAACATGTGTGAGCGTCTGGTTGAGACTTCCATTGACAAGATGGTTCAGCTAGTGCAACAGGATGCCAGTCCCAAGGCTATCTGCACCGCGCTGGGGTTCTGCAAGGAGGCCAGCACGTAAGTGTGCTCAGGATGCTTTCATGGCACCTTTAAGCCATTCAAATCGGGAACTCATACTGTGTCATTTTAGATTTGAGCTAGAACCATTATTTTATACTTTGGATATTCAAAGCTTGTAGATCTTCTATTTTTGAAAAATCGTGAAAATCTTTGAGTATTATAATTTTTTTAAGCGAACATTTTGAACTAAAATCTTTGCTTCTGGAGGTGCCTGGAACAAAATACTGTACAAATGTTCGCTTTAAAAATATACATATATATTCAAAGATTTGCACAAATGTCCTGCAAAATTGCCAAAGAAATCTTAAAATGACACACTTGTGTTTCTCTTAATGGATAAATTTTTTTGATATGATTTATTTGGTTTCTTTTATTTAGCACAATATAAAAAGATAAAAAATAAAGGGTGTCAGGAGGAGGCAAGAAACCCAGAAGGGCTTCTGGGGGTTTAAAGGAATAGTTCACACAAAACATGACTTATTTTCTATCAATTTCCTATCACACCCCATGAAGCCTTGAATTCATGGAGCTATTTTTTGGTTTTTGTTCCATTCCTAAGCCAATCATTTCTTGACCGGCGGAGACTATTTTTTCTTTCATGCTTTTGTCATGCTATTTTGATGCTATCAAATTATTGTCTCAGGAATTTAACAAAAACTAAAAAATCTCCTTGAATCTCCTTCATGGGGTGAGTAATTGATAGAAAATAAGTCATTTTTTGGGTCCTTTAAGGACTTGTGTTTTAAAACAAGTTGACTGTACAGTATTTACTTTCCTCCTCTCTAGCTGTGATGGAACAGGCTGTGACCGCTGGAGGGACGGCCAGACCAAAAAAACGTAGACGGCACGCCATGGCTGAGTGGCATCGCCATAAACCACTCCCAGTGACATTAACCCTTTAAGACCGGGAACGTATCTGTGTCATTTTTTGATTTCTTTGGCTATTCAAAAATAGCAGATCTACAAGCTCATAGCGCGGCACCGAGTGCCGCGCTATGAGCTTGTAATTTGGCGGCGGTAAGTTGATGCTTCATATCCATATGAATCAAACCGCAGGGTTCATTTGTTCATTTTTGGAACACAGTTGTTATCGTGAACATTTGTGCAAATCTTTGAATATATATATATACATTTTTAACTCAAATATTTGCTTCTGGGGGACAAATACATATAATTTGGTCCTTGACATGAAAAAAGTTTGAGAACCACTGATATTATAGCAACATAAGTTTTATTTAAAAAAAAAAACTGTTATAGGATTTAGAAGACATTTGTAGAATCCCCAAAAGCAAAGATTTGGGTTAAAAATGTAAAAAAAAAATAAGATCTGCTATTTTTGAATAGCCAAAGAAATCAAAAAATGACACAGATGCGTTCCCAGTCTGAATGGGTTAACATCTGTGTTACTGTTCTCCGATGGCAGCCAGGTGTCACTTGAAAGTGACAGGCATATAAACATAGGTGTTTCTATTTTAGTGGTGAAGGGATGGTATAATTAAAGGGTCTTCAACAGAGGGTCCGGGACGCCTAGGGGGTCCTCAGAGATACTGCAGATACTTTTACATTAACCACTTGAACCCTCGCATCCCTATTCTGGCGTGGAACATTAGCCGAAAATGGCAGCTCTACAAGCTGTCAGGGGTGATGAAACTTTGATGATGGAGCGGGTCATGTTTGCATGTTTGGAATCATAACAGCTGAAATCAATAATATATCAGTATTCCGATTTTAACCTGCGGGCCGCATTAAGTGAAGGTGGGGGCCGTATGTGGCCCCCGGGCCGCCAGTTGCCAATGTATGATGTTTGGGGATGAAGGGATGGGGTAGTAATGGACAGAGCTTAAATGTTTTAACGACGACTATTAAGACTGCCAGAGTATTTTCATAAAGTACTCCCCCATTGCCAGCAATTTTCGAGTTTTTTTTATTTTTATATTTTGAAAATGTTCATGAAAATAATTGATCAGACTGTTTTATAAAGACGCAGCACAAATCCGCCACTAGAGAGCAGCACATGACAGCCTGATCAGCTCCTGGGGTCACTGTTACCCTCCTTGAGCGATTAGACAGGGAAAAACATGAAAACGGAAGTGACGTCGTCCCAGATTGTTTTGATCGCCAAAATTACGATGTGATACACGACGGCGATGACTGATCGTCACCCAGACCATAGATTATAGAAGAGAATCTGTCCGTTTGTCTGTCATACCGTGTGAAAAACCGTTTGTTTACCTATTCTTGACGAAAATGACTGGGGGAAAATAATCAAAAACCGGAAACGGAACCCAGGACATGAAACCGGATGCAGATATGGGTGAAGTAAGTGGAACTCGAGAATAACATTGGATTTTAAGCAGCATAGCGCGATCAGAGATTAAACAATGAACGCAAATCCAACGCGTCAAACGCGTGAATGGCGTGGGTGGATTAAGTAGTAATTGATGCGTTTTCGAGTCAATGGCGTTTATAGAGTTAAAACAACGTTTAAAAAAAACAGAAAGAAACCGATGGATCCTGTCACACCAGTACCCCCCAATTCATAGCCTATATGCAAATCTAACGTATTTTCTTTTTGTATGTCTTTATTCACTATGTAGCTCTAGAATAAAGAAATGCATACAGTTATGTCGTCTGTCTGTTGTTGTTGGGTTGTGTGTGATGCAGTGGTGGAAAAAGTGACTCAAATGTCTTACTTAGGTAAAAGTATCAACACTGCAATGTAGAAATAACTCTGTTACAAGTAAAAGTCTGAAATTCAAGATTTACTTGAGTAAAAGTACAAAAGTATTTGGTATCAAAATGCACTTTAAGTACCCATTATGCTAAATCTTTTGAAAATAGCAGATCTACAAGCTTGCGTTGTGAGCTTGTAGATCTGCTATTTTCAAATAGCCAAAGTTTAAATATGGCTGAAGTGGTTAATGTATGTTTTGTATTGTTAATAATCAAAATCTACAAAGTAACTAAGTTTTCAAATAATTGTAGTGGAGTAAAAAGTACAATATTTGCCTCTGAGATGTAGTGGAGTACAAGTAAAAGTACCTCAAAATTGTACTTAAGTACAGTACTTGGGTAAATGTGTTGGTAAATGTACTCAGCTATTTTACACCACTGGTTTAACCCTGCAAGACCCGGATATATTTCTTCTTGCAAAAAAAACGTTTCAACCTTTCAGATGGTGTTGTAGGAGTACTTTGGAGAGGAAAATATAATGTAAAAAAAAAAAAAAAGGTTTCGTAAGGTTTTATTAAAATGTTGTAATTTTACAACATTGGGTCTAACGGGTAGCAGAATTTCCTATAGGACATTTTTACTCACTATCAGAATAACATGGCAAATGTCTATGTACTTCACTAAAACAACTTAAGGGTTCATTTACATGGTTATGGTTTATTATTTGGCCTCAGAACAGTATACATTATGAATAATATTTGGCTTCAGAACAGTACATTATGAATAATAACATCAATAAGCCATATTTTTAAGATTTTATTTTATTTTAGTTGATGTCCACATCACTCTCTCCATTCATTACAATATCCAACACATCCCTTGCAGTGAAGCGAGGCTCTCTCCTTGCTTGTGGCATTCTGAAATCAAAATAAAGACATACCTTTAGTACATTAGTAGCACATCTCACTGCAGGTACATATTTCACAAGTCACACAATTCTGTCTGGCCAACCTATTGTGCTTTGCTTATCCTCTCAAAGTCTAAGCACCATCATCACTGATGGTGCTTAGCCTAACAAAGGGATTGAGGATGGCTGTAAGTGGGCAATCCCCAACACCCATCACATGAACAATGATGAGAGAGTCTTAACTGGGCAAATCCCATATGAACAATTACCATACACTGATTGCTAATCACAAACATTACCAAAATGTTTTGCTAAAACATTATAGGCAATGAAATGTTATAAGTTAATGCAGTATATTTGTAGTATATATCAGTATATATCGAGTACAATTGGTTACAAAATACAAATTGGTGTGTGTGTATATATATATATATATATATATATATATAGTCAGAACAGTCTCATAATGAGTAAATGCACAAGTCCTGCCTGGTTTGTATCCACACATTTCATTTTTGAATGAACAAGTTCTGGTTTGCATGTGTTTTTTTGGTTCAGCACTACAAATGCGATGCTTTGCGTTCGTGTTTCAAGTCCACAGCTTTAAATCCACAGTCTGTGTATTAAAGTCACGTTTGTGTTTTGTGTTTGAAATTCACAGTTTAAAATTCACAGTTTGTATTTTGTGTTTCAAATCCACAGCTTTAAATCCACAGTTTGTGTATTGATTGCCAAGAACGAGTTAACTCGTTTTTACTCGTTTTTAAAATCCATCACTTGATTGCCAAGATCGAGTTAACTCGTTTTTAAGAAAAAAATCATTTAAAAAAAAAATAATTGACCCAAAGGACCAAGGAGATATGATTTGTCGAAGATCTAGACTCCTATCCACTTCCTTGTTAACTTAAAACTTAAAAATTCGGTATCTCAGCTCCTGAGTACTTTCTTTTTTTCAATGTAAAAACCCTGGCATGAAACTACAAAAAATCTGAAATAATTCTGGCAGTCAATGTTAAAGTCACATTTATATTTTGTGTTTGAAATCCACAGTTTAAAATTCACAGTTTGTATTTTAAAGTCACATTCCAGATGCTCTGCTTCACAAATATAATTCTCTATTTATCTCCAAAACACTCAATTTACAAATGCACATTGAATTAACTACAACACAAATCGGTTGGTGTGCATTTACACACTGCTTCTCTGTGGTGGATCTCCTCTGTGTATTCACGAATCTTTTTGAGACTGACCTGACGGTGGGCGTAGACGAACGTCGTCATTGGCTGATAAATCTGTCAATCAAAATCATGATTCTGATTGACAGGTTCATCAGCCAATCAGATGGGTTCACTTTAAGCCAATCTAACTTCTCCTTCCCTTTCAACCCGGAAGTAGGCCTACATGCTTTCTCTCTCTGTTGCCATGTCTGCTTATTATAAGCGACTTTGCCAGTCCAAAACTTTTGTCAGAGATAATTATAAGTTTTAAATCATGTTTTAATTCAACACCCCTTGGAAGGCGGAATGAGGTTTGTAAGCTGAACATGTCATATAGTGCCAAGAGTGTGTGTTTACTTTCAGTTAAAGATATCGTTTTTTACTGCTCTAATGTAACTACTTTAATTCCATGCCATGATGAATGCAATAGATGTATTATGTCTTCCTAAGGCATAGCCTTTGTTTACAAAGGTTAATTTCATGTCTAATGTTGTTTTATTGTCCCAAGATGGCTTTTTTGTACCGTTTAAGAAGTGTGTTATTTGTTTATTGCATGTTCAAGCTTATTTTTGGTCAAATGTTTGTTAAATTACTTTATTTTGTGACACTGTAGACTTGACATTTCATGCACATATTTTGTGTCATATTTTCCTATAGTTTTCACGGTGCTTCAGGAATAAACCAGCATCTGTTTGAAACTCGTACTTCATTATCATACTTACCAAGCTGAGGGGCAGTTACATTTGTAATGTTTGTCCTTTTTTCTGTTGTTCTTACGGTGGTTGTTGGATTAAATATTCTAAAATCCTCGGTTTGAGATAACTGCCAAAGACGTTTATAAACGTCTTTGAGAAATTAGCTGTTGCCTGCCAAAGACGTTTATAAACGTCCAACAAAACAAATTGACTTCTTTATTTTCAGAAGAAAAAAAAAAAGATCCAAAAGAAAAAAATATGATATTTCCTAATCATTTTACCCAAAATGTTTTTAACAAATTATGACTATTAACATAAAAATAACATTGTCTGTCAGTTATGTAACATAAGAGGATTAAACCTGGCTTAGGCCAAATTATTTACTGATTTACTCCAGACTTATGCAATTGCCAAAAGAATGGCCTATTTTGGCTTAAGTCACACTAGGGAGATAGGCCATTATACTAAAAGGGGAGGGAACAGCATGATCCTTTTCAATTAGGAGATAGGCGATTTTACCAGAGGTATCATGAGGAGCTGACTTAAGCAAAAATAACTTTTTCCTCAAAAAATGACTTAGGCCATTAGTTGAAGAAGGTGACAATCTGTTGTATTGAGACAGATTTTCTCTTTAAATCAAATTTAACCTGAACTTGAACTATAGACACATCCTATCCTTTCAGACAGTATCAGACTTAAATTACACCAGAGGTTCTCAAAGTAGACCCTCCCTGAGGGGGTTCCAAATGGACACTTATGGGTCTGTATTCTATGATGGTCCTTGACATTTAAACGTTTGAGAACGCCTGCATCAGACACAGCATAATAAGTGGTATTATACAACAGGTAGTTCCGACCAAGCAATCTGATTGGTTGAAATAGCTTTCTAGCCGTGCTTCAAACCAGCATCATATCACGGGCCTAATCACATTAAATAAATCACTCCGCACTGCAGTCCGCACCTGATTAGACCATATATGACGCAGCTGTGCTGTGAAGTCACGCTGTGACTGTCCCACGGTAGGAAAACAAACAGACAGTACCCACCGCCGCCACCGGGCGGAGAACAAACAGCTACGCAAGATGGACTATGTTGTTAATTTTGACTTATTTGGTGGACTTACTGTTGATCAATGGTTAGAAGAGAGCACACTAAATCGCCTAAAATCCTATAATAAAAGGAATAACTGGGAAAAAGTGTGCTTTATTTCAATGGTAACATCCATACTGTATAAATATCCTCCTGTGTTAAAGTAAAATTACTCCCATTTCGTTAACAGTCCAGTGTATGTTATACTTTATCGTACGAAGGTATCGCACGGCAAAAATAGCCGATCTACAAGTTCACAAGGCATCGCCATCTTGACGCGTTGTGAGCTTGTAGATCAGTTATTTTGGCCACGTAACACGATTGTACGACGGAGCATATAGCCTACTGGAATCAGCTGTGTTGATGAGACGAGAGTCAGAGAGACAGAGTGCTGCGCTGCCACAGGGACTATTTTGTCTCAGTCAAATAAACTCTTCTCTTTACAGGGAAACGGATAAGCGATTTTTTTTTATTATGAATTGCCCCACAATATGAATACATTTGGATGTGTTTTGTTGGTAACTGTTGTATAATCGCAATATTACACTCGAGGGTGTGCTTTACCTTACATTATTAGCACTTCTGTGATCGCGGCGGAACTCGGCTGCGCCTCGTTCCTGACCGCATCACAGGCGTGCTAATAATGACGGTAAAGCACACCCTCTCGTGTAATATTGCTTAAATATAAACCAACGTTACCTGTACTGGCAGGCAGGTGGCGCCATTGTATAAAACTTCCATCATCAGCGTTTAACCACTGGTCTAACCCCAGCCATCCACACACATTTGATTTACAGTGTATTATATGAATTATTTGTATACAATTATCAGTTTTAATATCAGAAAGTAGAAAATAAAGATGTTAGAAAATAGGTTACAGTATATGAGAATAAGAAAAAAAATAAATAAATAACTAAGATAAACTGTAATTCCTTGGTGGTCTTTCTCTCTCTCTCTCTCTGTGTGTGTGTGTGTGTGTGTGTGTGTGTGTGTGTGTGTGTGTGTGTGTGTGTGTGTGTGTGTGTGTGTGTGTGTGTGTGTGTGTGTGTGCGTGCGTGCGTGCGTGCGTGCGTGCGCGCGTGAGCGCGCATATGAAAATTACTGGGTCCATTTTCTACTAAACAATGTAATTAAACACTAATTAGATGTTTACTAGTGCTAGTCTGTTGTTTATGTGTATCATGCTCTCTCTCAGCGGAGTCAGTGTGTCTCTCAGTGTGTGTGTGTGTGTGTGTGTGTGTGTGTGTGTGTGTGTGTGTGTGTGTGTGTGTGTGTGTGTGTGTGTGTGTGTGTGTGTGTGTGTGTGTGTGTGTGTGTGTGTGTGTGTGTGTGTAAAATAGAGAAAGAGAAAGGTAAAATATGCTGTTTTAGAGTGTAATGTGTAATGTCCTAACCGGGATTTGAACCCTGGTCGTCTACTGCTCTCCCTCGAGGGCATTCTTGCTTGGTCATCATCAGGGATATTGGGCTCATGCGCTTCAGGCAGGGCTACTTATCAACCAGTAGGTGTCCTACCCAACACCAGGGTGTAAATGTCTCAATGGAAGAGTAGGGAGACCACCTCCAACCACTTCACATGTACTAGTTCTATTGTATTAACATACTCTACCATACACATGTACTTATATTGGTAACCGGTACGCTCGGTACCAATACCCACTCGGCGCCATTTTTTTTCCGAAACACTCGGCCTGCTGGTGCCGAGTTTTGCATGTTAGGAATAAGGCTAGGTTTAGGCATAGTTTTACTGAGACTAATGTTAGGAATAAGGTCAGGTTTAGGCATAGTTTTACTGAGGCTAATGTTAGGAATAAGGTCAGGTTTAGTCATAGTTTTACTGAGGTTAAGGTCAGGAATAAGGTTAGGTTTAGGTATAGTTTTACTGAGATTAAGGTCAGGAATAAGGTCAGGTATAGGCATAGCCAGAATTCGACTGGGGCCGACTAGGTATTGGTTATATTGTATTGACATACTCTACCATGAAGATGTAGTTATATTGCATTACATACTCTACCATAACAATAACATTTTATTCATTAAAATAAGTCCCTGAGCTTTAAGGTTGGAGTAAATGTTAAGGTTATAGGATTAGAGCTAGGTTAGTTATGGTTTAGTTATGGTTTAGAATGGATGAAAAGTGTTTTCTAGTCTACTGACCACTCGAAGATTATACTGCTCATCAGAATACTTTAGGCCTTCAGTGTCTTGCTCAAGGACACGTTGACACTATCTTCTGACTCATCTTCCGACCGCCACTCTACTTCCTGAGCCACTGCCACGCCTAGTCATTTAGTTATGTTTGTTAAGGTTAAGGTAAACACACTAATGACACCCATAAAACGAGCCACCAAAGACTATCTGTCACTGTTCAATGGTTAACAGACTCTCTTTGTTCTCAAACGTTTTTCATGTCATAGGGGTACGGACCCCTATGGAGATTTTTTTTTAAATGGACTATTTTCTAATAGCCAATGTATTCACCTTATTCTTGGCCCCTCTCCGGGCGGCGCCATTGCCCTTTTCCGCTGTTTCATTCTATATCTGTCCACTTCCTCCCTAGTAGGCTAGAGGTGCAGGTAATCAGTGTGTTGCCAGATTTCGCAAGAGAAACAAGCGGCCAGGTCTATGAAAACAAGCCCCCAATACCACTTTACATCAGCTATTTGAAAATAGCAGATCTACAAGCTAACAATGCGTCACATGTTGTGAGCTTGTAGATCTGCTATTTTCAAAAAATATTGGGGGAAAAAGTACGATTTTTCGCATATTTTTGAAACAAAAAACAAAAATCTTGTATAGGGGTCCTTGGCACAAAATATTGTCAGATGGGGGTCCGCGGACAAATGAAAAACACGACATGATTTTGTTTGGGAATCACTGGTTTAAAAGACATTATGGAAGCAAGCCAAAATAATCAACTACACTTGAGAAAAGGGCCCAAAGTCGCTTATTATAAGCAGACATGGCAACACTGGTAACAGGTAATTCCTTTTAACAGGTCGTTCATGAAAGTCCTTGCGGTCTTGTTTCCAATGAGAACCTGTGAGCAATTAGGGGTTAAGAGTCTTGCTCAGGGTCATTTCATCGACACATATGCTGGCCTGACCTGGAATCGAACCTGGGGCAACCAGGGCCTCTGGCTCCCTAGGCGGGCTCACTAAACACTCAGCTATGGCCGCCCCATAAACAGGTAAACAGGAAACCCCTGGATATGGGTCTCCCCCCCCCCCTACTTTTATTCAAATTGACACTCACTCACAATGACACTGTCAATTTGAATAAAAGCAGAGGCTGCTGAGCAAGAGCAGTGTGCGGGATGTTTTGTTCATGAAAATATTTGTTTATCATGTTTGCTTCAGGACCAGAGAATGACAGCACATCCTATTGTATTGTTCCACCTTTTTAATTTAACATGTTATGTGTTACTAATCGGGACAACCTCGTCTCACGCATGAGTGAAGCGGGTCAAACAAGTTCAGGAGTTTAACACTGAAGCCCTAAGCCCTTTTTAAGTGTCATCATAGCCTCCAGAAATAAGCCTGTGAAACGCTATATACAGTATACAGTATAGTTGCTGTCGGGTGGAAACCTTGTATGTCCAAAACCTTCCTTTTTTATTATTATTTCCCCCCCCCCCCAAAAAAGAAAATAAATAGTGAAAATAGCAGATTGACATTGTGACGTGCTGCAAGCTTGTCGATCTGCTGTTTTCACTACTTTTGTGTGACACTCATGTATGATGAAGTAGGGCGTTAATTTACGAGAAAATAACCACATAAAAAGTTGAAATAGGGTTTCTGCCCGACTGCAACAATATACAGTGTCATACATTATGACATTATTTTGTTCTCTTGTCACTGACATCTCTCTCCTATCTGTGCCTGTCCTGTGTTTCATGCAGTGGCGTCTCTATGGCAACTGAGTTTCCCTTCTGGAATCAATAAAGGACTTATCTATCTAATCAAGTGTAAAGGTTAGGGACGTAATTATGTTATTATGTATGAATGAATGTATTCAGGTTAGTGCTCACAAGTCTGGCAGTACAAGGGTGTGTGTGTGTGTGTGTGTGTGTGTGTGTGTGTGTGTGTGTGTATGTGTGTGTGCGTGTGTGCGTGTGTGCGTGTGCGCGTGCGTGCGTGCGTGCGTGTGTGTGTGTGTGTGTGTGTGTGTACGTGTGCATGTGCGTGTGTGTGTGTGCGCGCCACCCGAGCGCAGACCTTTTTCTTTTTATGTTGGTTTCATTGGTTGGTACATTGCATTGCTGTTGTTGCACAGTATCATTGCACCTGTATATACACAAATACAGCCGTTGATTCTTAATCCCTTGATCCCTCTCTTGATTGTGTGACATTTGACCTTTAGTGTGTCCTTGCGCTATCTTGTTTTAAAGCGTGTGATGTGACACTTTGTGTTGAGACGCCGTTATGGGTTGCAAATGTTCAAAATGGATCTGTGGAAAAAGGCGGACAATTAATTCCAGCCTCGAGCGGAGTGGCTGAGTCACACTGCTGTGTGTGTGTGTGTGTGTGTGTGTGTGTGTGTGTGTGTGTGTGTGTGTGTGTGTGTGTGTGTGTGTGTGTGTGTGTGTGTGTGTGTGTGTGTGTGTGTGTGTGTGTGTGTGTGTGTGTGTGTGTACTGTAGTAGAAATTGAGTAATAGACAATGTGAGGACAATGTTCCTGTACTATGGTTGTTTTATAGTAAGAAAATGCTTTTAAACCTGTTTAGCGTTATAGGCTTATAATTAGGAAAAGATTCAGGTTGGGGTGAGGGTTATGATTAGACATGTAGAGGCTTGGTTTAAGGGTTAAGGTTTGAGTTATCTGATTTATACTTAGTTGCAACCCAGTGTTGTGCAACCCAAATAGCCAACCTATCAGCTCACAAAGCGAGCTTCTTGATTTGCTATTTTCGGTAATACAAAAATGTGCGTGCGTAAATATACAGTACTTGCGTGTGTGTGTGTGTGTGTGTTTGTTTGTGTGTGTGTGTGTGAGTGTGTGTGTGTGTGTGCGCGCACGCACGCACGCACGCACGCACGCACGTGCATGCGTGTGAATATATGCGTGAGTGGGTACACTAAATCCTCCCCTACACAACAAAGGCCTGTTGTAAACCGGCCTGACTTGTTGCAACTCGCTGTCAACAGCACACAAACCCGGAGAATATTAGCTTTTAACTTCACTATAATAGTTCAGTCAGACAACTCTTAGATTGGATTAGAATATATATTTATTAGCAATATATATTTAGCAAGCTTGAGCATGGTATAGAAACAAGAGGAAGCATAGTTTGGCGTCAGGCCTCTGAATCCATTCATTCCATGTAAGGATAACATTTTAATGAATGTTACATGCCAATTAGCATTTACAGGGAATGAATTAAACCCCCAAGGGGATCTAGAAACAGAGCCTACAGGTGGATGCCGGGGAGGCGGGTGGGATGACTTTCATGGGCAGCAGCAGAGGGAGCAAGCAAGGGCAGCAGATCCGGCAGGATCTCGGCAGCAGAGCAGCAGCAGCAGCAGCGTCGCACGTCAGAGCAGCAGAAGAGCGCAACCAGACTGGATAGGTAGGCAGAGCATTACTTATAACTCACCGACCAGGAGAAGAGTGCATGTGACTTAGTCACCTGATCGGTTAGCCCAATCCCTTGAGTTGCCTGGCCTGAACTAGCTCCGTAAACTGCGCCTCATTTCAGTCAGACAACTCTTAGATTGGATTAGAATATATATTTATTAGCAATATATATTTAGCAAGCTTGAGCATGGTATAGAAACAAGAGGAAGCATAGTTTGGCGTCAGGCCTCTGAATCCATTCATTCCATGTAAGGATAACATTTTAATGAATGTTACATGCCAATTAGCATTTACAGGGAATGAATTAAACCCCCAAAACAGCAAGAACCCCCAAAACGGCTTGAGAGCACAGGGCCTGACGCCGGACCAACCATCTGTGAGAATGGTGGAGCTCCATGACTTGTTTCTTACTAACATGATAGTGTTCCTCACATTTCATTTTTAAATTTAACTAAACAAATGCAGCATGCATCCATGTGTTCAGCGAGCCTGATGAATCCAGGTACCCGCTGCTCCCTGAAATCAGGAGTCCTAGACGGTATCCTAATATGGCGTCCACGCTGTGCCGCACCAACTCGGATTCGAAGAGGACATTCTATATTTATTTCTTTTTCAAAGAAATCTGCTATATATATATATACACATATATATATAATGAGTCATCCTATGATGAATGATAACTATTGTTTATCATCCATAATAAATAAAGTGTACTGACTATGTGTGTAAAGACGTGCTATCTTTACTTAACATCTGAATCAGTACTATATATATATATAATATATTAGCCTGACTATAGTCATAAATAGCCCAACATTTTTAAAACCCAACATATTAAATAGCCCAACATTTTTAAACCCAACATATTAAATAGCCCAACATTTTAACGCCATGAAGTCACCAATAACTAAATCCCCAGCAATCCACCCGAGTTGTAATTAAAGCGAGCAGCATTTATTGAATTAGCGATAGAACAGCGAGAGCGCTCATACTCATGAGCTTTTAGCCTGCAGAATGTCATCCTTATTAACCAATATCTACGTTATCTACGTAAGCTCCTGAGGACCCTCGCCCCATAGATTTAAGAGAAGCAGAAGCAAGCAGCGCTGCAGGTGTAGCTACACCAATACGGAGGATGGAGAAAGCCCGCAGCTTGAGCAGATCTCTCGCAGCTTTGCAGTGAACCAGTTCAAGTTTAGGCCTACAGATGGAGAGACAAACACAATGTTATTGCAATTCTGGATTAGCCCGGCCATCCTATGACCAATTTAACCCATTTTGGGTTCATGTTGCCATTTACCGTATAGCAACATGCATTTTATATATATATTATATATATTTTAAACTAAGTTTGCAGAATTTAGTCAGATTTAGAAGGCGATTTTTGAATCGGCCATGGTCTAAATGGGTTAAGCGCCATGTGGCAGCATGTTAGCAATTAGCATCATAGCAGTTGATGCAGAAATTTTTTGGTATACAAGCTTAAATTATAGCTTGCAGAGCTTGACGCAGATTATTAGACATGTGAATAATGTTAGCTAACGCCGATATCCCTCTCCATCCATAGCCTAATAGATTTAGCACGAAATGCCATCTGTTGCAAGTCTGGATCGGCCCAACAGAGCCAGACGCCAGAGGGTTGGCAGAATTGATTTAGCAGAGTTTAGCAGCGAGGCTAGGCAGCTCAGTAGATGATGCAGCATAGGTGCCGAGAAGACCTTGAGAAGCCCACATCTCAAGTGCTCTCACGCTGCCTTGAGAGCCTTGTGCTGGCCCGCACAGTAGATGATGCAGCATAGTGCTGAGAACACTGAGAAGCCCACATCTCGAACAGCTCTCTCACGCTGCCTTGAGAGCTCACAGTGCCGCCGAGAGCGTAGGTAGCTCAACCTGGAATCTAGAACCAGAAGCAGAATTATTCTTGCAATTACCATGATAAGCCACCCTGGACGAGATGACGCCGTTATAGACAGCTGGGACAGGAATTTACTTCCTGAAGCCACTCACATAGCCACGGTGAATCGTGCGTGCTTCACTGTGGATGAGTGGGGACGCATGCTGCACGTCAATGCACGAGTGTGGCCTCAATCCTGACACAGTCAGTCGCACACCGCAAGCTGCTGGTTGCGCTGCAACACTCGTCACCAGTGATGAACACACCTTGATGTGGTGCTAAATATGCCGTGAGCATCCCACTCTGGCGAATACAGCAGCGCCTCTTATACGGGGACAAATACTTCCAGTCACCCAGCTTTTGATAAGCATGAGACAAGCAAAGAGCCCATCAACATAGTGTAACTATTGATAACAGGAGCAGCCAGGATCGGAGTCCCTCTTTTATCCGTCCTGCGAGATATGTCGCAGCAAAATATATATATATATATATATATATATTTTTTTTTTTTTTAATTGATGCGCACCAGCCAACCTGGACAAATGACTGATATCTTGACTCTACTGAAGCCCCACTATCTATCCTGTTGCAATAACTTAACTTCTGTAATCTTGATGCTCATGACAACATCACTCGGCAACCAACTTTTCTATATACCATGTACCTCCCACATGGAAGAAAGCATGCAGTGTTTAGCTTGTGCTACAACCAATTTGATAGCTTTACGCATGGGAAGCAAAACATGTTGTGTTTAGCTTGTGCTACCAACAATCCAAGCTTCCACATGAGAAGCAAACATGCTGAATTAGCTTTTGCTACGAACAATCCAAGCTTCCGCGTCGGAAGCACCATGCTATGCTAGCCTGTGTTACAACCAATCCAGAGCTATCCATGTAGCGAGCATGCTGAGATAGCTTGTGCTAAGACAATTCGAGCTTCCACGTGGGAAGCAAACCATGCTATGCTAGCCTGTGCTACAAACAATCCAGAGCTATCCACGTAGCAAGGCATGCTGAGATAGCTTGTGCTAACAATTCGGCCTCCACGTAGGCAAAACATGCTGTGCTAGCCTGTGCTACACCACTCTAATCTTCCACATAGAAGCAAACATGCTGAGCTAGCCTGTGCTACAAACAATGTAAAGCTTCCACATAAGCAAACATGCTGTGCTAACCTGTGCTACGACAATCTAAAGCTTCCACAAAGAAGCAAACGTACTGTGTTAGCCTGTGCTACAACGTCTCTACCATCTCTTATCCAAATGTATGCAGCAAAATGAGAATCCCTTTAGCTCATCCTGATCCTTAACAAGTGTAATTTAGCAATACAAGAGCATAAGCAACGGTAGAATGCAACCAATAACGTCTAATCTGCACTGCAAGTTCATTTGTTTATTTCATCGTAATATGAAACGCCTACTTTACCTCCACCACATATTAGAGCAATTGAACTGCTACATGAATTGACAACGTCTGGTGCCATTTCCTACTCTGCAAATAGATGCCAGACATATCTACAGGAGAGATAAACTATAGCCACCATCGCACATGGAGATAAATCATCCCTACCACTACTATCCGCCCATAACTAAAATTAACGCGATATAATGCCAGTCTGCACAACTACAGACTGCTTTAAGCATAGAATGATCTATGCACATCCTTACAACATACTCGCAGCCTTCTGATAAAGATACTGCTAAATGATGATTGGAATCCGAACGGACCCGTAACCTATGATATTTAATACCAACTAGACTTGCACATTTATTAATCCTACGCTGTGATACTTAATATTATTGCTGTTTAACTCATATTGCAAGTCACAAGCAAGTTCATAACGTATAACTCATATTGCAAGTCACAAGCAAGTTCATAACGTATAATAATGTTATCAATATAATGCTTTAGTTGCTGTGGCTTACTGAGATTACTTAACATCTTATGCCATCCAGCCTGATTGAAATTTATTTTCCCACGCAGACTACATAAAATAATAAATATAGCTTATGCAGCGATCGGCACGTGAATAAAATCTCTCTGCCTGTATCATAACCACTGATCTGACGCCGGAGGCTTGAGCAGAGACTACAATTCCCAGGTTACACCAGAAAAGTCAACCAATCATAGAGTCAGACAGCATGACTACGGAACCAAACTTATCCCTTTATCCCATAACGTAATAGTTCATCCGTTCCAGCCCTACGCCAAAACAGAACCTCCTATAGATAACTGCTAAATCGATTTCAATAAATTCTAGCAGCATTAACGACTACTTCTTGAACGCTACTCACAAGTTAGCTTCCGGTGGACGATCTCTTCAGAATAAGAGTACCATCTAAAGCCACTGAACTAACCATGATACATTAAACTATAAATTAAGCAAGATGCAGCCAACTGAGCATATCCGTGTTTTAACCAGTACATAAAGATATTAATCTGAACATTAGAGCCAGAACAAGCAAAGCAAATCACAAAGTGAAGCCATGCCCTCTCTCTACCAAGCAGTACTTACCAGCCATATCAGCGCGCATAGATCGGTGACGTCATCTCTTGAGAGAGAAGTAAACAACCAGGTCTAGAAACCCAATCTTGAGATAAAGTGAACTACTTTGAACAAATACACGCTAAACTGGGGACCATAACAGAACCCCGAGCCCATCGTTGCTTACGATAAGAAAACATAGCAACTTAAGCAACACTGTTGGTGAATTACCGTCAGCCCAGTGCCATAGAGAGAGTTCTGACACTAGCGTCGACTCCCATTGTAAGAATGGAATGCGGAAGTGCTCCGTCTAACTCAATGAGGCAGTCCCATTGTTTGGAACTATAGCCCGGAATGCGGAAGTGCTCCGTCTAACTCAATGTTTGGAACTATAGCCTAAGGAGCCAGTTTTGCGGCGGAATCAAGCGTGTCGTTACTCTATTTCTACACTCTAGTTGACCATACTGATATCGATCAATGCCGAACGCTACTGCTTTTGAGCTGAGCGTTTAGCAAGAGATTTAGCCATAATTTAATTTAGTTTTTTACTTAAGTAAAGAAAGTAATACCACGATTAGGACCAGTAGCACGCCGCTGAGTAGCTATGATTACAACCATCAACCAAGAACACCGACGCCGTATGACCACCTACATGAACAATATGAGACTATTCATGGGCAGCAGCAGAGGGAGCAAGCAAGGGCAGCAGATCCGGCAGGATCTCGGCAGCAGAGCAGCAGCAGCAGCAGCGTCGCACGTCAGAGCAGCAGAAGAGCGCAACCAGACTGGATAGGTAGGCAGAGCATTACTTATAACTCACCGACCAGGAGAAGAGTGCATGTGACTTAGTCACCTGATCGGTTAGCCCAATCCCTTGAGTTGCCTGGCCTGAACTAGCTCCGTAAACTGCGCCTCATTTCAGACGGAGACGCACACACACACATGCACTCGTAGTGCACTCATGCACGCACGCACAGGTTAGAGTTTTTGTGTCCTTGTTTGACAGCGTAGTAGCATGGCAGGAGCATTCCTCCCCACTCCTCCACTGACCTGAGAACAGCCGACTCATTCAACCAACGGCTCCTCTGCCAGTCACACTGTTCAAGCAACGCATTCAGCTGTGTGTGTGTGTGTGTGTGTGTGTGTGTGTGTGTGTGTGTGTGTGTGTGTGTGTGTGTGTGTGTGTGTGTGTGTGTGTGTGTGTGTGTGTGTGTGTGTGTGTGTGTGTGTGTGTGTGTGTGTGTGTGTGTGTGTCTGTCCCTTAACCATTTACAACCTATACTTAGGCTCCATACTGTGTCCCTCCTGTGCAGTGTTCGGCAGTAACAAGTTAATTTTAATATTACTGTAATATTATTATTTTACCCAGTAACCAGTAGTGTAAGGTATTACTCTGCCAAAACAGTAATATTATACCATATTTCTATGTAAACATTTTTACATGTAACATATTACTCAGGTTTTGTTGGCTTTGATTCAGTTCTAAAAGGAGCTGGCTACACAGATTGTGTTGTTGTACATCTAATTTTTCTTTTTTTAGCGGGTAGAGGCAAAAGTAATATATTACTTTTTTGAAGGAGTAATATGTAACATATTACTCTCCTGAGTAATATTGTCCAACACTGCTCCTGTGTTCCCTCTACACTAAATCAAATATACATGCCTAGGAAACTAAATTAACTAAATATTTGGAGGTTTGATTCCAACAAACAGCCATGTGACGAGTCTTTCCCTCAGCCAATCAGAGGCCTGAACAATGACCCGACTGTCTTTAACCCGCTCATCAACAGAGATCATAACGGCCTTTTTTTATTCGTGGACAATCTCTTTACACATCTCTTCAGTGGTGGAAAAAGTACTGAAATGCTTTACTTAAGTAAAAGTATCAATAATGCAACGTAGATCTACTCTAGTAATAATAATTAAAATCTACAAAGTAACTAAAGTTGTCAAATAATTGTAGTGGAGTAAAAGTACAAAATTTGCCTCTGAGATGCAGTAGAGTAGAAGTAAAAGTTCTGAAAACTGGAAATACTCCAGAAAAGTAAAAACACCTCAAAACTGTACTTAAGCACAGTACTTGAGTAAATGTACTTAGTTACTTTGCACCAATGTATCTCTTGACACAGATGGTACATTCTTTGGATGGTGTTATTTACTCAAGCGTCAAGAATCACAAGGGTTTCTTTGCCATGCTGGTATACAGGCAACAAAATGTTCCATGCATGTAGTGCTATTTGCACTATACACACTGTGTTCATCCTTCTGCTCTATGAATGTATATTCTGTACGCATATCCCAGTTGACAGTTTATTGACACATTTCTATATCTTCTATATCGAGAAAGAGAATGTGACATCACACGGCGTGCTGTTTATTAAGACCTGAAGCCGATTCTACAACATGTCTCCTAAATCTAAACAGTTTTCTGAAAAACGTTTGTTTCTATATCAGTGGTGCTCAATCTTTTTCATGTCAAGGACCCCCAAAATTATATGTATTTGGCCGCGGACCCCCATCAAAATATTTTGTTCCAGGGCCCCCCAGAAGCAAAGATTTGAGTTAAAAATGTTTGCTTTAAAAATATATATATTCAAAGATTTGCTCACATTTTGACGATTTTTCAAAAATAGCAGATCTACAAGCTCGTAGCGCGGCACTCGGTGCCGCGCTATGAGCTTGCATATCTGCTATTTTTGTGTAAAATAATGTGTAAAATAATGCTTTTTTGCTCAAATCAAAAAATGAGACAGTTCCAGGTCTCAATGGGTTAACAGCGGCGGACCTCACAAGATCACCTAATTCATTGGACTCAATGGAAGGTGGGGGCGCCGTCTTGTGAGGTGGGCTCCGTCTCTATAGAATTCAACAGATAGATATCATTCCTCAGTAACAGGGAAGACTCAATCCCAAAGTTGCATAATGCAACACTAGGCCGCCGATGCAGTTGGGAACGATGCTCGTTCACGTGTCACGCCGCGACGCGTGAGCTTGTTGATCTGCTGTTTTCACTATTTTAAAATGTTTTTTTTTTTTTTGTAATAATAAAAGAAAATAAATGTTTTTTGACATACAAGGTTTCCACCCGACAGAGACGATATATTGTTATCCAGTGGTTGAAAGTAACTAAGTACATTTACTAAAGTACAGTACTTTTTTCGGTATTTTTACTTTACTGGAGTATTTCGATTTTTCAGTACTTTTACTTCTACTCCACTACAATTATTTGAAAGCTTTAGTTACTAGTTACTTAAGCACCCCTCGTTAAGTTAACAAATATTTATTATTAGTATAAAACATACTTTAACCACTATAGGCCTATTTTCCACATGAAAAGATGCGATCTACAATGCGACGCGTTGTGAGCTTGTAGATCGGATATTTTCAAACATTTTAGTACTTTTACTTTTGGTACTTTAAGTTTATTTTGATGCCAAGACTTTTGTACTGTATTTTACTCAAGTATAACATTTCGAACACAGGCCTTTTACTTGTAACAGAGTATTTCTATATTGTGGTATTGCTACTTTTACTTAAGTTAAATATCGGAGTACTTTTTCCACCACTGTTGTTATCACGTTGCGGCGGGGTCCGCCACACCCTCGTTCCCCTCACATACCTGTAGGAACATGTGACAGACAACACCTCTTGCACCTCCATTCATGAAAGAGTCCCTGAGACTCTATCCCACTCCTATACCTGCTACTGTATGTGGTTCAATCAAGATCAAACAAACATTCTGCTCACCGCCTTCATTCCTAAAGGGCTGCTTGTTAACCACATAACATGTTAACCGCACAAACCCTGCAGAGTTCATTTTGATTTTGTTTTAGTCTTTTGAATAAAATTCCATTTAGTCTTAGTCATATTTTAGTCACCTGAAATGTTTTACTTTTGGTCTAGTGTTATTTATAGATATCATAAGATTTTAGTCAACTAAATCTACAGTTGATTTAGTCGACTAAAATGTATTTTGGTCCATTTACAACCTATACTTAGGCTCCATACTGTGTCCCTCCTGTGCAGTGTTCGGCAGTAACAAGTAAATTTTAATATTACTGTAATATTATTATTTTACCCAGTAACCAGTAGTGTAAGGTATTACTCTGCCAAAACAGTAATATTATATCATATTTCTATGACGACATTTAATGACTGACCAGTATGAAAGTGGTTTTGGGCAACACAAGTCTCATGCCTCTGATGTAAATACAGAACATAAAATGTAAAAAAGACCCTGGACCAGTCAACGTTCACATTCAGGTCTTATTGCTCATTTGCATAATGTCTTCCACGAGACGCGGGCGAAGCCGTTTGTTTCTTCATCCTTTTACGACGGCCGCTTTGACTGAACTGATGTCAAGTAGATTAACGCCCAACTAAACTGCAGTAATGTGTGTCATGTAGTTGACATAGTGCGAGGCATTCATCATCCTGAATGCAGCGTCACACAAGCACTGGATTAGATTTCTATGCAAACGGGAAACAAGCTTCTCTCTTGTGTTGGTGGCGTTTTGCAAATGAGCTGTTGGCCCAGGTGCCTGTCATCCTATGGAAATGAGCAGTGGTGGAAAAAAGTACTCAAATGTTTTACGTAATAAAAGTATCAATACTGCAATGTAGAAGTACTCTGTTACAAGTAAAAGTCTGGTATTCAGAATTTACTTGAGTAAAAGTACAAAAGTATTGGTATCAAAATGTACTTAAAGTACCAAAAGTAAAAGTACCAAAATGTTTGAAAATAGCAGATCTACAAGCTCACAACGCGCCGCATCGCGACGCGTTGTGAGCTTGTAGATTGGCTATTTTCAAATAGCCTAGGAATAAAATAGGGCTTAAGTGGTTAATGTATGTTTATAATGTAATATATTTATATCCGCAAAGTAACTAGTAACTTAAGTTTTCAAATAATTGTAGTTCAGTAAAAGTATTTACCTCTGAGATGTAATGGAGTAGAAGTAAAAGTATAGACAATTGGAAATACTCCGGTAAAGTAAAAGTACCTCAGAATTGTACCTATAAGTACAGCACTTGAGTAAATGTACTTAGTTACTTTACACCACTGGAAATGAGTTAGCCACATGAAACCTCATCGTCCCTAGTCTGGACATGTCATGAGAGGCGAACATCTGGCGGAATTAGCTGAATATTTGGTGAAAATAGCAACCCGCCGCAACACGTAGGTCAGCTATTTTCATTCAAGAGGTTTGGTGTGGAGGGAAAAAAGGAGGGGACCAAGCATGGACCCCTGGGGAAACCCCTGGGAGACCCCAGTCAACAAAGTTTATAGGGTGTAAGACTGGGTAATACAGAATTTGGCTCCTTTTTGGTACATGTACAAAACGTATTGATGGTCAGTGTAGTCAACTGAAGCAATTCAGTTCCCTCTGCATGTTACATTAACTCTGAGTCTGAACTACAGGGCCAACGTGAACCAACATGCATTGCACATGATCTTCAGACTATACCTGAAGGCAAAGTGAGAGACAGGTGGGGACTACTATATCTAGACGAGACATCTCACCTCTAACCTGTCGTTTTAACATCCTCCACCTTGGAGGCAATAATATTAGAGCCCGAATTGGAATACATCACAAAGGCAGACCAAGCAAGCAAGAAAGAAAGGCATTGTATTATTAAGAGAAAGATTGTTACATTACCCAACAAAATCAAGATGGGATGTAACAGTATAAATAAAAAATTTGGCAATTTCTAGATGTTGCAAATTGTGGGTGCTCCCCCGATGCAAGAGTCTGCACTGCAGGGAGGAATTGTGTTTCTACGACTTTTATGGTCGAACTTATCACATTTGTGGCGCCTATGGTCAGACGAGAAACCGGCTTGTGGGCGGTGCACTCTGTAGTCTGTCTGTCTGTCTGTCTGTCTGTCTGTCTGTCTGTCTGTCTGTCTGTGTTGTCTGTCTGTGGCTAATCTCACAAACTACGTCACAGATCAGAGTCATGTCTTGTGCACACCGCCAGCAGGCCAAGGAATTCCACCCCCAGATAATATCTTTCACATTGAACGGTATCATTTTTGTGAACGAATAATCTCATACTCATCATTCCTCCAGGCCGCGATGGAGCGGAACTGAACATAGTTTCACACACTCTGTTTTTTACACGTGTAAACCTGTGATGTGACGATAAACTTGAAGAGAACAACTACGTCTTAGATCAAGCTTTATGGTATCTGACTCATAGCGACTTTTAAGAGCTGTCATTGATTGATTGATTGATTGAATGCTTTATCTACAGTTTGCAAAAAGTACAGAGGTACAGTTATACAATAATGCTAAAAGGATAACACAAAAATCCCTGAGGGCTTGTTCCCATTGTGGTCCTACGAATTCAATGCATCAAGACATTGAAAGATATACAACACTACAGAAGAAATCACCAAAAAGTATATTTACAGAAAAGCATTTATTTTGGCAAGCTAGAAGACTTGTCTAGGTCCAGGTGTAAATTGCAGACAGGTGCTCTTTAAGGCCGGTTTTTAAGGAGGGTAGGGAATCACACTTTTTGATGGCTGTTGGCAGTGCATTCCACATTTTGGTGGCATAATATATAATTTGGTGGAATGAGATCAGTGGAGCTCCCTCTGGTGTGGGCGTTTCTCACTCTTTTGAAGTAGGCCTAGTTTGACAGGTACAATGGCACTGCTCAAATGTGCGCATTGGAAAATGTAGCGCACTGCAGACATGAATATATCGTCTCTGTCGGGTGGAAACCTCATATGTACAAAACGGTTACTTTTCAGGATTCAAATTCAAAAGTATTAAAAGTAGCAGATCTACAAGTTCAAAACGCGCCGCTTTGCGCCGCGTTTCGAGCTTGTAGATCTTCTACTTTTGATACTTTTGTGTGACGCTGTAGTGTGATCAAGTATAGGGCATTCATTTACGAAAAAACACAAAAGGTTAGAATATGGAGTTAAAGAGATTTCTGCCCGACAACAACGATACACATGTGTAGTGCATGTGCCAGTGCAGGAATTTCATGGAGGCCATGGTCAGTGGCGTGCCCGTTCGGTTTGGCCTGATGCCACTCTGAAAAGTATAATTATGCCCCGAGGCTGCGGTGGGCTTGATAACCCTGCACCCACATTGTCTCAGCTGATTTAACCGTTTTCCCCTCCGCCTCTTGTCCTGTCAATAGGTTTTGTAGAAACAAGTATCTTTTGTTGAAGCTGCACTATGTAACTTTTCTCTTCTGCCCCGCATTTGAACGTGGTTTCCTGCGCAAGTGCTGACATTTTTTACCATTGATCTAATAGAGCCGGCCTGCTTGCTCAGGGGATAAATTGAATCCTGACCATCAGGTCAAAATGTGTGTCAGATCCTGTGTCTAGGTGAGACACAACCTTTGACACGATCTAAATGTCTCAATAGAAGAGCAGGGAGACAAAGTACAACCACCCCAGTTGTATAAGTTCAGTCATTTGTGAAAAACTCGGAGTAAAACCGCTGCTCCTTGACTTGGAAAGGAGCCAGTTTAGGTGGTTCAGGCATCTAGTACGGATGCCTCCCAAGTGTCTCGATCGGGAGATCCTCGCTGCATGTCCCAGGGAAGAGACCCCGTGGCAGACCAAGGACCAGATGGGGGGATTCCATCTCCACACTGGCCTTGGAATGCCTCGGGATTCCCCAGGAGGATGTTGCTCTGGAAAGGGAAGACTAGAAATCTCTGTTGGAACTGTTACCCCCGCGACCCGATTCTGGATAGGCGGTTCAAGATGGATAGATGGATATTATATTAAAGGAATATTTCACTTAGAAAATTGAGTAATTGAGTCATTTACTCAGGCTTTTGGGAGCACCCCAGACAGTTTTTAAGTAGCTTGATTCAGTATTTAGATATTTGATATTCATTTTATCTGACACGCCCCCTTCCTATACAAACCCATTGTAACTTCAAACTCCATTTTAACCATGTTAGATTAATCGGAAATACCCGTCCTTGGTTCTGGTGACTGATATTGTGTGTTTTTTCAACTACTTTTTTCATTTATTTTAAATAGTTTTGGGGAAAATGAAAAACCTAATAATACAATAATAAAAATAAAAAAATAATGAAAAATGTAAGCAACAATAATTGCCTCTGAGATGTAGTGGAGTAGAAGTAAAAGTATTGAAAGGTACCCTACTTCTTGAGTACTTGAGTACTTGGTTACTTTCCACCACTGGAAACTTCCTTTGTATCTGTCTGAGATGTTGTCCTGGAAAAATGAGAGCTGTACAAGATCAAATGACGTACTTTTACTGAACATCCTAGGGCGCACACTGAGTTTGGTGAATCCTCCTTTTCTTTTAGAACTGTTCAAATCCACGATGATGCTCCATTGTGTATCTGTTTGTAATAGTTTTTAACCTACGCAGTTTTTCATTTACATATTTTAGTATCTAGATTTTTCTTTTATTTATTAGTTATTGTTTGTATGTGTCTTCCTATCTTGCTGTTTTTTTCATGGTTTGCTGCGGCGGCTGTTTTGTTCTGTTCGTTTGTCGTCACTGTAAACACTCGCTAAATTCATTTCTGTGGATTTAACCCATTAAAAGTTAAAACCGGGATAGGTGTCATTTTAGATGTTTGCGTTGGCTATTCAAAAATAGCAGATCTACAAGCTCACTTAGTAGAATCGGCCTCATGTCTTAATGGGTTAAAACCACTGTTTTGACGGCCTTGCTGCCCTCTCTGGTATTTTGCCACCAAAGGCCGAGTGGCCTTGCCCTCAGAAATGAGGAAATTCCGGGCCTGGTATGTGCCACAAAAACACTGTGGGAGGAGAGGCGTGCCAAACGGTTGTGGATATAAAAACAACAATAATAAATAGGTGCAGTCACTATCACTGTGGTTGCCATGGTAATTATAAAAGTGTTTCAGGAGTGAGTCACAATACAGAAGAAAGAGTGAAGGAACAAGAGTTTTGATTGGCCGAATGACTCCACTCCTCTCTCTCTCTCTCTCTCTCTCTCTCTCTCTCTCTCTCTCTCTCTCTCTCTCTCTCTCTCTCTCTCTCTCTCTCTTTCAAACCACACACACACACACACACACACACACACACACACACACACACACACACACACACACACACACACACACACACACACACACACACACACACACACACACACACACACACACACACACACACACACACACACACACACACATCCTCTAAGTATTCTTGAAGAAGGGCGGAGGGCTTTCCGTCTTTCATGTGACTGATCTTTCGCTTCCGGCCATTAACGTTCTCCGCTACCGTCTGTCTCTCCCACAATGTCTCTCTCTCAGCTGTCCTACTGTCTGTCTCTCCTACACTGTGTCCCTCTCAGATGTACTGTCTGTCTCTCCTACACTGTCTGTCTCTCAGCTTTCCTACTGTCTGTCTCTCCTACACTGTATCCCTCTCAGCTGTCCTGTATGTCTCTCCTATGTCTCCCTCTCAGCTTTCCTACTGTCTGTCTCTCCACACTGTCTGTCTCTCAGCTTACAGTACAAAGTGTGTGTTGAAGTTGTGTGTTTGTGGTTTGTGCCTTTACGTGTGTGTGTGTGTGGGGGGGGGGGGGATTCCTGAGGAGGAGAGAGAGAGAGAGGGAGGAGTGATACAGAGAGGGCGGAGAGAGAGAGACGGTGGGCAGTGTTGTAGTTTTCCACTGCAAGGCATCAGAGACACACAGTGTGTTTGTGTGCGCATGTGTGTGTTTCCACACTTGTGGAAATCATCAAAACTTTTGCTTCCTAATGATGGAAGTTACAGTGTGTGAGAGAGAGAAAGAGAGAGATTTTGTTAATACAATCACCTGCGGTCGGCATCTAGCCACCTTGCTTGCGCGCGCGCACACACACACACACACACACACACACACACACACACACACACACACACACACACACACACACACACACACACACACACACACACACACACACACACACACACACACACACACACACACACACATAAAGGCACGAACCACAAAAAGACCAACATAATCACCATGAACAGAGCCATGAACTATATAGACAAACAGAAGAAACCATTGTGTTCTGTTGTGTAGAAGTGTGTAGAAGTGTGTAGAGGTGTGTGTTAGGGGTGTGTGAAGGAGGTGTGTGTGAGGGGTGTGTGTGAGGGGTGTGTGAAGGAGGTGTGTGTGTTAAGGGGAGGTGGTTGGCTTGCTTTTCTTTGCCTTCATGACCAAGTGGTTGCATTTGATTCATTTATTTATTTATTTGCATCATAGTTTGGTTTGTACATCTATACTAGGGTTTATCAATGGGGGCGGTACAGAGAAGTCTGGGAGGACGTTGGAAGCAATATGTTTTTAAACCACAGTGTGAATCCGCCCTATATCTCTCTCCAAACACCTTGAGAGGAGGAGGGGAGGCTCTTCTCTGCTCGACAATAGAAGCGTCATCAACGCGTCCCCTCGCTAAATACTGACATGATACTGATACTGACTATGTCAGTATCATGTACCAGGGCTGTGACAGTGCCTGACATCCCTGTGACAGGGCCTGTCACAGCTCTTTCACAGCCTGGAAACCAGATGAATCTGCGAGTGCAACAAAACAAATTGACCTCTGCAGATTTGGTCTGGCCCCGCTCGGTTGTGATTGGATTTATCACCAGAGGCATTTTTTGAATTCGTCCCTTGGAAATGCAGGTTCCACACAGAGATTCCAGACTAATATCTACACGCAGTGATATTAGTCTGGCCATGCCAGGCTATGGATGTCAGGCCCTGTACACTCCTAGAGTTACAGACCCATAAGGAACACTGGTCTACACCCTCCCACGTGTTTAACTGTAGGGGTGAGCAGGGTCAGGGACTGTACATCTGTGGGGAAAATTGGGAACTGGCATAACAACTATATTGGAAGAAAAAGGGGACAACGGAGAGAGAGAGAGAGAGAGAGAGAGAGAGAGAGAGAGAGAGAGAGAGAGAGAGAGAGAGAGAGAGAGAGAGAGAGAGAGAGAGAGAGAGAGTCATCTGGGTTTGGTTAGTAGAAGCTGTGTCCTCGACTGACTTCCATAATTAAGCCTCTTCCTCATAGTAAACGTCTCTAACATAGTTAGTAGTTAGTTGCACGTGCACATGCACGTAGCAAACATGCACGCACGCATACACGACACACACACACGCGCACGCGCGCGCACGCACGCACGCACGCACGCACGCACGCACGCACGCACACACACACACACACACACACACATGTACTTACATTCACTAACTATACACACACAAACAGAATTCCGTTCTGGCGTCAGCCTCCAGTTTGTAGTGGAAATTTTCTCTCCCACACTCCCTCTCTCCCTCTCTTCTTCTCTCTCTCTCTCTCTCTCTCTCTCACACACACACACACACACACACACACACACACACACACACATACACACACACACACACACACACACACACACACACACACACACACACACACACACACACACACACACACACACACACACACACACGCGCGCGCGCGCGCACACACACGCACGGTTTAGCTTTCATACTATTGTGCCAGTTGATACTGGAGTGGGTGAGTCACCTTCCTCTGGGCCTTCCCCTGCCATGTCCCCTCCCCTCACCGCTGTCACATGTCCCCCTGAACTGCTCTGATTTGGCACCAGATGCCTCTCCCTGCATGCAGTCAGTGGTAAACGGACTACATTCATATAATACTCTTCTGCCCACGTGGAAAGTAGCTCCGCAGCCACAAGACCACTGGCACTAGATTGCTAAAGAACTTAAAGGTATAATTCACTTTCAAACATGTTTGAGGTCATTTTATTGCCTACTCAGGCTTTTGTGAGCACCCCCAGACAGTTTTTAAGTTGCTTGGTTCAGTATTTAGATATTTGATGTTCATTTTATCAGACACGCCCCCTTCCTATACAAACCCATTGTAACTTCAAACTTATATTCATTGAAAACACTCGTCCTTGGTTCTGGTGCCTGATATTGTCCTTCTAATACGTGAGGGGTCCGTGTTTTTTCAATTACTTTTTCAATTTATTTATATGTTTTTCATTTCCCTCCAAAGTTATACAACATAAACTCAACTCCTCAAGAATTAGAAGGACAATATCAGACACCAGAACCAAGGACAGGTGTTTTCATTAATCTAAGATTAAACATTAAAATGGAGTTTGAAGTCACAATGTGTTTGTATAGAAAGGGGGCGTGTCTGATCAAATTAATATAAAATATCTAAATACTGAATCAAGCAACTTGTCTGGGGTGCTCACAAAAGTCAGAGTAGATGATAAAATGACTCCAAACATGTATGAAAGTTCCAGGGGGTCCCCATCAAAACCCTATATAGACTATTTGAAAATCCACAATCTACGAGCGATCTACAAGCGCACAACACGTTGCATGGGGGTCTTATGGCACGTTGGCACAAAAAGGTTTTCAGATGGGGATCCTGCCCGGCCAAATACATATCAATTTGGGGGTCCTTGACAGGAAAATGTCTGCACTGGCATAGGTAACGCCCCTAGACACTAAGGGCAATTGTATGTGTCGTGGGCAAAGACTTTGCGAACTGCCCCCCAAAAAGTGAGAGATCATGACCAAATAAAAGAAAGGCTAAGAAGAATTTAAGCACTATTAAATAAACTTAAACAAAGTAGACATGTTTGTTTTGATACTTTATATCTCACTCTTATTTATTAAAAAATATGGACTTAAAGGTTGGGTCTATAATGCATTATAACCACATTTATAATGCATTATAATGCAGTAATGCACTTATAAGGCATTATGACACTCGTTATAAATGTTTATAATTATGCACATAACTTATAACAAGGTTTATGAGGTATTATAACTTATAATAATATAATTTATAAGTGCTGGTCATAAAGCATTATGTAAACTCAGTGGAACAGCACATTATAACTACCAGGTAACACTTTACTTAAAGGTCGGGTCTATAATGCATCATATTCTATTATATATAGTAAATGTACTTAGTTACTTTATACCACTGATTATTAGATTAATATTTTTATGCATTTGATGTATTATTGATATATTATGTTGTGTCCTTGCTTACTGTAAACCGCTCTGGATTAAGAGTGTCTGCTAAATGCCTAAACTGTAAACTGTATGAAGATAATACACTGAAATCGAAAGCTGATTCTCCAGAGCATCAGCACTTACTGGCGCTATATACTGTAGGGAAGTCAAAAACGCAGCAATGGCAAAACATTAACCTTTATGATGCTGTAGATTGTCGTGTCAATAGAGGAACACATAGTAACTGACATTTAAAAAAAGAAGAAGAAGCTGCGACCGCATGCAATATCATCCAAGGTCTTTCATTCAGCCAGTGGTTATATCATAGCACCACTGACTTAATTAAAAAAGCCTCTCTAATACAGCCTGGTCTGCCGCCAGTAAGAAACTACAGAGAGAGAGAGAGAGAGAGAGAGAGAGAGAGAGAGAGAGAGAGAGAGAGAGAGAGAGAGAGAGAGAGTGAGAGTGAGTCTTTCCAGGTGTGTGCTTCCAGGCCTCAAGACTTAGCTTCATGACCGGGAAAGCGTCTGGGTCATTTTAGATTTTTAGCCTTGGCTATTGAAAAATAGCAGATCTACAAGCTCACAACTCACAGTGCCGTCACTTCGTGCCACACTGCGAGCTTGTACATCTGCTATTTTTGAAAACATTTTAAAAAATCTTGAAAGCGTGTGAACTGCTGATTTAGAAGGTATTTGTAGAATCGGCCTCAGGTCGTAATGGGTTAGTGTTGAAGTGAACATTGCACAACGTGTTGTATAAGCTTATTAAACCAAATTGACTCGACTCTCTTTTCTTCAAAGCGATGAGGTTGGACGTGAAAACAGTTGCGTTTTATAAGCATGAATGAAGAACAAACGCAAAAGGCACTCAAAAGCAATTTAAAAAATACAAAATGTGCTGTGCTGGTGAGGTTGCCCCCCCTCCCCCCACTGGTTGCAAAAGACGGTCGCTAAACAAAAGAACACAGAGGCGTATTAATCTGCAGTTGCAGTTACAGTTGCATAACACAGGTCAAAAAGTTTACCTTATTAAATACCTGGTGTAGAAGCCTGTACCAGCATGAAACGAGTGTAATGGGTGCATTGAATGCATTTGAACGCAGTCTCTTTGTTGCAGACTGCAAGCCCTGGTATATATGTAGAGAGAACGGAGCTAACCACATACTGCAGAGTTCATAGTGCTTCCCTTTGGACTCTAGTATCATGGTCAGTATCATGGTCAGTGTCATGGTCAGTATCATGGTCAGTATCATGGTCAGTATAATGTCAGTATCATGTCAGTGGCATGGCCAGTATCATGTCAGTATCATGGTCAGTATCATGTCAGTATCATGTCAGTATCATGGCAGTATCATGTCAGTATCATGTCAGTGTCATGGTCAGTATCATGGTCAGTATCATGGTCAGTATCATGTCAGTATCATGTCAGTATCATGTCAGTATCATGGCAGTATCATGTCAGTATCAAGGTCAGTGTGATGGCCAGTATCATGTCAGTATCATGGTCAGTATCATGTCAGTATCATGTCAGTATCATGACAGTATCATGTCAGTATCATGGTCAGTATCATGTCAGTATCATGTCAGTATCATGTCAGTATCATGGTCAGTGTCATGGCCAGTATCATGTCAGTATCATGTCAGTATCATAGTCAGTATCATGACAGTGTCATGGTTAGTAATCAGTATGGGGATTTAGGTACCGGCCCAAAAAAGTTTGAAAAACACTGCGCTAGCTCAAGGCGCTATTTCTCCCAAATGATCGATGTGAAGCTGATCGTTGCTACACGTTGTCAGAGTATAGAAGGCCATTCTACAACGTCTGTGCCCTCAGTATACGTCACATTCCATATATTGTTACATATTGCTGTCCAGGTGGCGTGATAGTTGGACACCAACCTATGACCGCAGTACTGTGATGGCGGTACCTGTTGCCCGGCATTTTGAACGGGAGTAAATAGGCCCAAAGCTACAGTACTTGGAGGCTAGTCTGCTCTTTGGTCAGGTTACTGTCGCTCTGTGGCTGTAGGCGAGCCTCAGGATGTTTGGCCAGGGTTTGGCCATAACACCTGTTGAGCTGCAAAGACAATGCAGCACGTTTTGCAGGTGGCATGCACTGTGGGCCTGAACTGAAGTGAAGTGAAACCATTTCTAAAACAAGCTCTCCCTCTGTGGTGTGGTGTAAAGTAACTAAGTGCATTTACAGCCAAGCCAAAATGCAGTAACTACGGGGGGGGAAAATCACTGAAAAAGAGGTTTAAAAGTCAACTGGTCAGCCAAATGAGATATCGGCATATAAGTGATGTTACAATAAATGTACATCTGTTCTTGAGGTAATTGTTCATCCCCCAAAATCACGAAGGCTAATTTGACCTTTGGGATACACAAATAAGTGGGCGTGTCCAAAAACTGCACTTTGGCCTTTACTTACTGTAAGTACAATTATGAGTTACTTTTACTTTACCAAGGTATTTCCAAATTTCAGTACTTTTAGTTCTACTCCACTACATCTCAGAGGCAAATATTGTACTTTTACTCCACTACAATGATTTGAAAACTTTAGTTAATAGTTAATAGTTACTTTTACGTTTACTTAAGTATAACACTTTAGTATTTTTTCCAACACTGTCTCTCTCTCTCTCTCCCACTTATAGACTCCCCCTCTCTCTCTTTCTGTCTATCTGTGTGTCTCTCTGCCTAGCTGTCTCTGTCTCTCCCTCTCTCTCTCTCTCTCTCTCTCTCTCTCTCTCTCTCTCTCTCTCTCTCTCTCTCTCTCTCTCTCTCTCTCTCTCTCTCACACACACTGACTCTCTCTCTCTGGCTCTCTCTCTGTCTGTCTCTCTCTCTCTGTCTCATAGGAGCAATAGCCAGCTTCAAGCTACCAGCTGACCAACCAGGCTTTGTCGTTTGGTATCCAGGAAACAACAGAAGTTCATCTGAGTTTATTCTACTTAACTGTAGTTGTTGCTTCCCGCACTCACTGCCTTGTATCAAGAACCCACTAGTCACCATCTCTGATCTACGTTACACAATGCTGCACGCACGGTCGCACGCATGCACACACACACACACAGATGCATTTTCTTCCAGTGAATCATCAGTTGGGTTATATAACGACACGATGAGGTTAACACAGTCAAATCACACATCCCGCCCTCCTCCCTCTCTCTCTCTCTCTCTCTCTCTCTCTCTCTCTCTCTCTCTCTCTCTCTCTCTCTCTCTCTCTCCCTCCCTCCCTCCCTCTGTCCCTCCTTCTCTCTCTCTATCTGTCTGTCTGTCTCTCTCTCTCTATCTGTCTGTCTGTCTCTCTGATTGTCTGCCCATCAGGTGATGAAAGGCAAATAGTCGCCATGGAGATCACACACACACACACACACACACACACACACACACACACACACACACACACACACACACACACACACACACACACACACACACACACACACACACACACACACACACACATGGACACACACATGGACACACACAGGCACACACACAGGCACACACACAGGCACACACACAGGCCAACAGAGAGGGTTGAAAGAAAGAGAGAGAGAGAGAGAGAGAGAGAGGGGGGGAGAATCAGAGAGAAGGGGCGTGTGCACCTCGATATAAAGAGCTCCTGTCCTCTCCTCTCCTCGCCTTGTCTCCACAACTCCACTCCTTCACTCTCCTCTCTCTCTCTTCTCGTCTTCATCCGCCCAGCTCTGCAGTGAGTACACTTTTTAAGAAACTTTAAATCTTTTATCACATTTAAAAAAAAGCTTTGCTTTTGTTATGAAAGTTGGACAACAGCCATTTCTTTTTACTCCAGTGGTTCTCAAACTTTTTTTTTTTTATTGCAAGGACCTCCCATAACTCTGAGAGAGTGCAAATGGGTACCAAATGGGACCCATAAGGGTCCCATTTGGTACCATTTTCACATTCTCCGTGTTACGGACCTGTAAGGGTCCATTTGGAACCCCGCCAACGATACCCAAGGGTCCCTGGACCTCAATTTGAGAACCACTGCAAGTTCATTTCAAGTATGCCTTCGAACTGGATTTATAATATTCATGATTTTGTCCTATTATTTGCTATTCTTTTGGTATTTGATGTTGTTCCTTTGTTTTCTGTCGGTGCTGGATATATTTACCTATACCAAAAAAAAGGCTCTATTGATAATAAATTCATCCGATGAGCACTTCTGTTTCAGTCTGATTTACAGAAAGGGAGACATTGTAGGAGAGACAGACAGTAGGACAGCTGAGAGAGAGACAGTGTAAGAGAGACAGACAGTAGGACAGCTGAGAGAGAGACAGTGTAGGAGAAACAGACAGACAGTAGGACAGCTGAGAGAGAGACAGTGTAAGAGAGACAGACAGTAGGACAGCTGAGAGAGAGACAGTGTAGGAGAGACAGACAGTGTTGGTGAAAAAAATGTGATTTTGATCATGCTCTATAATTATGTATTTCTACACTATGGTTTGGTTTAGTGTATACTTTGTTCTACATTGTATATATTTATGATGTAGTTCTGTATCGTTGTCGTCAGGCAGAAACCTTGTACCTCCATAATTCAACCTTGTACTTTTTTTTCTCTGTGAATTAATGCCCTACTTCGTCATACAAAAGTGTTGCACAAAAAGTTGCACTAAAAAAGCAGATCTACAAGCCCACCACGTGTCGCGCTGCGACGCGTTGTGGGCTTGTAGATCAGCTATTTTCACTATTATTTTATTTTTTTACAATAATGATGAACAAAGGAACGGTTTTGTCTTACGTATTGAGATGATCAGAGATCTGGGCCCACTGACGATGTGTCTGTGGGGAAATCTACATTATTTTAATTTAGAAAAGATTGCTGCTATATTTCTTTGAAAAAGCTTCGCGCCAATAGCTACCCATCGCTGTCGGGCAGAAACCGGCTATCTCTATGTTTCAACTTTTGAATTTGTCTTCATAAATCAGTGCTATTGAACACCCTCTACGTCTGTGTGTGGGTTTTTACAAATATTTAACCAATGAAAACTATTAAAAAAGTGTTTCTGACTAAACCTCCTAACTCCATTGGTTCCTAAAACTGTCGGACAAACCACCTACTGTAACTCCAACTTGTGGAGTTAGGTGGTCAAAACCTCCACTTGAGCTGTATTTGGGTAAATTGATGATAATATAAGGACACATTTTTGATGATGATGATGAGGTAGTATTGTGTTGTTCTAAAAACATGTTTTTTCTTTTTTCATTTCCTGAAAAGTTAATATTTTGAACATAGCTGGTTTCTGTCTGACAGCAGATATATCTGTATGCACTATTTTAACAGCAAATTAGCATTTTAGTGGTTTTGTAAGCTAGCTAGTTTTCTTTTTTAAAGTTGACACATTTCCATATTCAATTTATTTGTGCATACAAAGCAAAGTGTCAAAATAAAAACTAAGAAATAGTTTTTTTAATACGTTTTTATGTTGACACTTTGCTTTGGCAATGTAAACGCAAGTTTTCTCATGCCCAGTAAAGCTCCTTTTTGAATTGAACTGAATTGAGTTGTATGGACTTGGCTTATTGGACGACAAAGAAAACCAGCGGTAACTAAACCTGTACACGCCCACTGCTTTGAAAACCAATCCTGATACCATCCCCATAAGAACCACCCAGTCTTTGCATTGGCTCTGTGAAGCTGTTATTATTTAAATCTCAGAATAGTCTCCCCCCAGCTTTACCCCATTCATTGAATTTAGATATCACCAGTAGGAGGAGACTTTGTATGTCTTTTTAGTAAATCAGTGCCCTAATACATCATACAAGACTGTCGCACACAAGTTGTGAAAATAGCAGATGTACAAGCTCACAGCGCTTCACATCAGAGAGAGAGAGAGAGAGAGAGAGAGAGAGAGAGAGAGAGAGAAAGAGGTAGAGAAGCAGAGAGGCAGAGAGGCAGAGACTAGGCAGAGAGACACACAGATAGACAGAGAGAGAGAGAGAGAGAGAGAGAGAGAGAGAGAGAGAGAGAGAGAGAGAGAGAGAGAGAGAGAGAGAGAGAGAGAGGCAGAGACAGCTAGGCAGACAGACACACAGATAGACAGAGAGAGACAGAAAGAGAGAGAGAGAGAGAGAGAGAGAGGGACAGGGACAGTTGTGGAAAAAAGTACTCAACATTTTAACTTTTTTTTACATAAAAGTACAAAAGTATTTGTATCAAAACGTACTTAAAGTACCAAAAGTAAAAGTACTCATTATGAAGAATGTCCCATTTCAAATGTATAAACATCTTTTGAAAATAGTAGATCTACAAGATGCGACGCATTTTGAGCTTGTAGGTCGGCTGTTTTAAAATGGCGGAAATGTATACTGTAGGGCTGTAGAGAGAGAGAGAAAGAGAGAGAGGAAGAATAATTAGAGAAGCTATAGTATAGAGGCAAAAAGAGGAACGGGCCACTGTGTGTGCGAGCGAGATCAGACAAAAATGACCGCATGTCAATGTCTAGAAGTGTTGCAATGCCAGTGTGGAGTTTATAGAACATGGTTGTAATGAGACCAGAATTTCATCTGTTTCGGGTTTCTCTGTCTCGAACCCATTAAAACCACGACCACGCCCTTAACGAGAGAGAGAGAGAGAGAGAGAGAGGGGGGGAGGGAGAGAGAGAGAGGGTACGGATGAGGGAGAGTCTGAGAGAAAGAGAGAGAGAGAGTAGGGGGGGGGGTGGTGTATGCCATGGGTGTGGTGGGGAGACATTCTTGTTTGTGTTTAAACAGGATCAGTCTGGCGTCGGTTGTGCCAGCCTCTTTCATTCCTTTAATTTTCTCTCTACTCCCTCTTTTGTCTTGTCGAGTAGTTTGATCACGATAGCACACACTAGTATCTCTGTCTCTCTCTCTCTGTCTCTCTCTCTCTCTCTCTCTCTCTCTCTCTATCTCTCTCTCTCTCACATGCATGCGCACGCATACAGTGAACAGCAGAGCGACAGACAGGGTTGCATCTTCAGATGTCCCGAACTCAGAACTGTTGCACTTTAAGTGGTTCTCAAACCTTTTTGATGTATTTTTTTTTATTTCGAGGCCACCCGTGACTCTGAGAGTGTACAAATGGAACCGAATGGACCCGTGACGGGTCCATTCGGTTCCATTTGTACACTCTCAGAGTTACAGACCTGTAAGGGTCCATTTGGAACTCCCTCACAGAATCCAGAGTGTCTGTGGACCTCACTTTGAGAACAACTGCTTTGAATGCATCAGCAAAAAAATACAACGTTATTCAAGCATTTACAAAAGTTTTGAAGACGTAATACAGACATGCTTTTAATGACATTTTCAAAGTAGTAGGCATACAGTATGCGTACAGCAGATGGTTAATCATTATTGTCCCATCAAAGCGGTTGCATTGCCTTTGGCTTCTTCCCGGAAGCATGAATTCAAAGCAGATAACTCTAAAACAAACAATCAAATGGCACACGGACCACATGAGAGAGTATCCATGGACACGCCTAATAGGGAACACCTGCCAGGACAGGTGGGCGGAGGGCGGGGGTTAGTTTGTCGACAGGTGAGCCACACCTTGTCTCCACGTAGCCTCTTTTCCCAGACCACATGCAAAGCCTCCCGTGACTCTTGCCCTGTACCTCCAACAGTGGGTTCTACTGTTCAAACAGAGAAGGAGACAGTGTAGGAGAGACAGACAGTACAGCTGAGAGGGAGACAGTGTAGGAGAGACAGACAGTACAGCCGAGAGGGAGACAGCGTAGGAGAGACAGACAGTACAGCTGAGAGGGAGACAGTGTAGGACAGTAGGAGAGATATACAGTACAGCAGGGCCTGCTGAGAGGGAGACAGTGTAGGACAGACAGACCGTCGGGCAGCTGAGAGGGAGACAGTAAATGCACAATTCTTATGCTTTTGTAAGATTAATTATTTCTGTTTGACTGTTTTGTTTGACTTTTGCGATGTAGGAAATGTATGTTTTCTCATGCCAATAAAGCCACTTTGAACTTTTTGGGAGGGGGACAGTTTAGGAAAGACAGACAGACAGACAGACAGACAGACAGACAGACAGACAGACAGACAGCAGTAGAAGAGACAGAGTGTCGCTGAAGAAAAAGGTATCAACCTCCTGTGTATGATTCCGTCATAAACCACTAGAGGGCAGTAGATGTGGTTTCTGGTGTCTTGACTCTGGAGATGACATTTCACAGTGTGACGGCCCTCTTGTGTGTCTCTCTCTCTCTCTCTCCACTTGACTTCTAATGTTTGACCTTTTACCTCTGTCCTCTGTCCTCCTCAGCCATGTCTAAAGTTCCTCAACTGGCCGCTGCCATGATCCTCATGATCGACACCTTCGATAAGTTCGCCAAGAAGGACGGAGACGCCGAGTCACTCAGCAAGGGTGAGCTCAGTGACCTGCTCAAGTCCGAGCTGGGAGACTTCACAAGTGTAAGTGTACTGTATTAATTTGGGGGTCTTAGACATGAAAATGTTTGAGAATCACAAGAGCAAGCAAGGCTAAATACGCAACTACACTTTTAGAAACAAGCCCAAAAAACTCAACGCAACCCGCCAGACCAATATTCACAAGGGTCTTTACAGTACAGAAAAGCAAGCCCAAAGTCACTTATAAAAAGCAGACATGGCAACGCTGCTGTAAACCTGTGACGTGACAATGATGTTGATTTTGATTCTCTCTCTCTCTCTCTCTCTCTCTCTCTCTCTCTCTCTCTCCCTCCCTCCCTCCCTCCCTCTCCCTCTCTCTCTCTCTCTCTAGGGCGGTGATAAGGCGAAGGTAGATGAATTCTTCAACCAGCTGGACGAGAACAAGGACGGAACCATCTCCTTCCAGGAGTTCATGGTCTTCACAGCGTCGCTGACCATGTTGATCCAGGGGGAAATGTCCAAGGGGGGAAAAAAAGTGTAACGCATGTCATTTCATAACACAAATAAACATTGTTGATACAATTCTGTCTGCTTCAATGTTCCTTATAACTTAATCTATGTCTTCAACAGGGGGTTCGGGATCCCTGGGGGGGGGGCTGTCCTTAGAGTTAGTACAGGGGGGCCGGCAAATCTTTGTGTGATAGGAACTTAGTTTTTTACATTAACCGCTTGAACCCTAGCATCGCTATTATTCTCTCCTATTTGCCGAAATTAGCCGATCTACAAGCTCACGCGTTGTGATGCGTTGTGAGCTTGTAGATCAGATATTTTCGGTGAAGAAAATTGGTGTTGTAGAGGGGAAAAAAGAGCAGACCAAGTACAGAGCCAAATGTCAAGTTTACAATTGAGGGTTTGCGTGGTTAAATACACACAAAACAAACATTAATTTACACAACACTGATGACAGGGCTGTCAAACAAAGTCTATGAAGCTATGAAATCTATGAAAGTTTAATCTGCAACACATTTTTATACAATACAATATGTAGTGGGGGGTCCCTGCTTCATGTCTCACAGCTAAGGGGTCCTTGGCCTGAAAAACCTTGAAGACCCCTGATCTATGTTCCTCCCTTGTCACATCAGCCTCCTTGTTAACAATTCAAATAATGGGGGTGTAAGAGATTTTAGTTTTGTTGTTAAAATAGGTTTTAAACTCTCCAGAGACAGGGGGCAACAACTCAGAAGGTCCTGGTTGCGTCCGAAATCACATGCTACGTATCATCATGCAGTTTCCCACAATACTTTTGAGTGCATACATAGGGGCCTATGCTTCATTTTGGACATACTAATGATAACACACCTAATGTTAGGAAAGTGCCCCATCTTGTGAAAAAGCAGAGGTACTACACATACATATTCCTGTTTCATGCACTTGACAATAAAAAAAAAGGCGTGGGTTTCCGAGGCTACTTGACAATGACAAGCCATCTAATCTACATATTACATGTGTATAATAGAAACATTATTGACTTCACAATGGAGGTTTGGTCACTGTCTGTGATATAATTCCTCATATGTTGATGTCGCGGTTTCTGCATTACACTGTGACATTCATATAGTGTCAACTGTTGCCGTAGATGGGCAGTATTTCTAATACATGTACTGTAGTTGAAATACGTATTTAAAACACCTTTTTTGCATTTTGCATTTGGCTGGAACGTGAAAAAATATAGATGTAACTTGTATCAAGTTTCTTTCAGATCTTGTTTTTTCTGTATTTTAAATACATAATGTCATTTAATTCTCAAATTGACCTATTTTAAACATTTACACATATAAACTGGAATGAATGAAAAAAAGAAAAAAGAATAGTGAGATGACTACTCTGCCTCTGATTGGCTTACCCACCCTCAGAACAAATTCAACCACAAATGAGAGGCAGAGTATGGGGACTTCATATCACCTTGCCTCAACTAGCAAATGAAGCCTCATGGAAATGTCCTCATGCATTAAAGATAGTTTAATGGTGTGATAACTACATTACTGAAAAACGTCTACCCTGAAAGTGGGAGTTCCAAGTAAATCCTCTGTCATTTTCTACCTGCTGGTTGTTTTTAGATCATACTTGCACAGATGGTCTACAGGTAGTGTCCCTACATCCCAAAACAATCAGAATGCCAATATGTGGTTCAATTGTGAATCAGCAATCTTTTATATAAGGCCTTAAATAGGCGGAAATAGCAAAAAGTTGACTTTTCTGGGCAATATATACTTCTAACTTTGGTCCAACTCTTTATCAGGGGTAGAACTAGATGTGAAATTGTTTTTTCATGTCTTTAAGATGTCCTCTTCCGGAAATGGATGGTCAGAAGTTTTACTTTTACTGCAAAAGTCATGAAATTCATCCATTAACCCTGCAAGACCCGGATATATTTCTACTTACAAAAAAAAATAATCAACCTTTCAGATGGTGTTTTAGGAGTACTTTGGAGAGGAAAATATAATGTTTTTTAAAAAAAATAGTTTTCGTAAGGTTTTATTGAAATGTTGTAATATTACAACAGTGGGTCTAACGGGTAGCAGAATTTCCTATAGGCCATTTTTACTAACTGTCAGAATAACATGGCAAATGTCTATATACTTCACTAAAACAACTTAAGGGTTCATTTATATGGTTATGGTTTATCATTTGGCCTCAGAACAGTATACATTATGAATAATATTGGGCCTCAGAACAGTACATTATGAATAATAACATCAATAAGCCATATTTTTAAGAATTTTGATTTTATTAAAAGAACAAAATGAAAAACAGTACAATGAATGTACTAAAGAAACCTAATTACAATATACACTGGTCACAATGTGATGCAAACAGCCCTCCACCGAAGACCAATTCACACCTGCTCAAAATGAAACGGGCACCCCCTCTCACACATGATGCCGCTGATCCCTGTTCTGACCCATACTTTGAACCCCCAGGGATGTGGCTTGCCTCTCATGTACTGCTTGATGCTGCTGAACCTCCCCTTGAATGGAATCATCATCTCATCCACAGAGTTGTGCTCTTCTGGCACCACCTGTAGGCACTTCTCTCTGAACGAATTCAGCCATGGTCGGATTTTCCAGAGTTTGTCCTTCTTTTCACTCTCTGGCACTGTCAAGTTGTCAACTAGATGTAACGAGGTCATCAAAGACTGAAATCTGTTGCGTGGCATCACATCAGCTACAGGGGCATATCGTGTGTTGGCTTCCCAGTACATTCGGCATCCATTCATTTGTACAAGGCCCATGTTCAGATGCATGCCCATCATTTGCTCTATTTCTTTTCCACTTGTGTTAACTGATGTTCCTGATGTTTGAAGGCTGTACACATTTGTGTTTGTTGTCAGGGAGTCAATCATGTCTTCGGACACAAACCGGCGGAAGTACTGCAGTGGTGTGTGGAGTGAACTCACATCTTCAGTCAAAGGTGGACCAGAAAAGTCTGTATTAGGGCTGATGAAGGTCTTCTTCTGCCACTGATATCTTTCACTGGGTTTGGCGTGTTTGGCCGGTTGGGGGGGGGGGCAGTGGGTCAGTGGGTTCACTGGGTTCACTGGGTGGATGGTTTTCTTTGGACTCCTCTCCACAGGCCTCTTCATCCGACTCTTCATCAGTTTCAGTAAAGTCGATGTCCACATCACTCTCTCCATTCATTACAATATCCAACACATCCCTTGCAGTGAAGCGAGGCTCTCTCCTTGCTTGTGGCATTCTGAAATGAAAATAAAGAAATACCATTAGTACATTAGTACTAGCACATCTCACTGCAGGTACATATTTCACAAGTCACACAATACTGTCTGGCCAACCTATTGTACTTTGCTTATCCTCACAAGTGGCATCAGTGATGATACTTAGCACCATCAGTGATGAATGATGATGCTTAGCCTAACAAAGGGATTGGGGATGACTGTAAGTGGGCAATCCCAACACCCATCACATGAACAATGATGAGAGATTCTTAACTGGGCGACTCCCATATGAACAATTACCATACACTGATTGCTAACCACAAACATTACCAAAATGTTTTACTAAAACATTATAGGCAATGACATGTTATAAGCTAATGATGCAGTATATTTGTCTTCGAGTACAATTGGTTACAATATACAAATTGGTATATATATATATATATTTATATACACACACACACACACACACACACACACACACACACACACACACACACACACACACACACACACATATACCAATTTGTATGTTTTAACCAATTGTACTCGAAGACAAATATACTGCTTTAGCTTATAAGTTATAACATTTCATTGCCTATAATGGTTTAGCAAAACATTTTGGTTTACATGTTTGTGGTTATTTGTGGTATATATATATATATATATATAGTAATGCAATGTGGGGAAAATACACATAATTGTATAAATGTATTGTGAAAACTATAAGACTCCACTTAGCCAGGTGAACAGGTGGCATTGCTATTTGCTACCACTATGACCCAGAGTTGTAAAAAAACAACAAGTATAAAGCATGCTCTAATTTACATTTGGGGGATATCTTTCCCAATAATATCATATGTACATGTTCTAGACATTCTAATGATCACCAAAAAAAATATTGAAGACATTTTACTTACTTTTTTGTGAGAAATCCTGTCCAGTGAAAAAGAGATTGTTCTTCCTTCAAGGATTTTCAAGTTGTGACTTTTCCTGCCTCTGTGGGGGGTATTTATATGCAAATATCCCGGCCAATGACATTGCAAGACTAAACAATAGGATCCAATGATGATGTTTAGGTGAAAGAATAACAGGAAAACAAATGATTTATACCATGTTTTTGATAAAATACAAATGTTGTAATATTACAACTGCGGGTCTTGGAGGGTTAAGTGACCACTGCAAAAAAAAACGCCTACCCTGAAATAGGGTGTTCCAAGCCAATCCTTTCTCATTTTACTTGCTGGTTGTTTTCACATCATACTTGCACAGATGGTCTACAGCCTTTTATATAAGGCTTTATTATGGGTGGAAATAGCAAAAAGTGGACTTTTCTGAGGAATATTCACATGTAATACTGGTCCTACTCTTCTATCAGGGGTGCATTACATTACATTACAGTCATTTAGCAGACGCTTTTATCCAAAGCTTACAATAAGTGCATTCAACATAGGTAGGGAACTAAACTACTAATCACCCAGAAGTATTAAGTGCATTCTCTTCTAAAACAAGCAACCAAGAGTATACCTAGCGCTAAAGTAAAAGTGCAATATATCAGCTACCTACTTTCATAAACAGATGAGGCAAAATAGGAAAATCAAATGCAAATGAGCAAGTGCTAAACCAAATAAGTGTATCGAATAAACAAGATCCAATAAAACAATAAAACAAGAGTTTGTACAACTAGTTAACAACAAGTAGGCAAGGCGAAGAGGAAGGGTAGTGTTTCCTGAAGAGGTGGGTTTTCAGCAGTGACTCTGCTGTCCTGACATCAGTGGGGAGTTCATTCAACCACTGTGGGGCCAGAACAGAAAAATGTTGTGACAGTGAAGATCGGCCAGAAGGACCCTTGAGCGGTAAAACAAAATGTGACATTGTTTTTTTTTTCATATCTTTAAGATGTCCTCTTCATGAAATGGATTGTCCCAAATTGTACTTTTACTGCAAAAGTCATGAAATTCATCCATGAAGTGGCTCACCACTGCAAAAACACACCTACCCTGAAATAGGGAGTTCATTTTCTACACGCTGGTTGTTTTCACACTGCACTTATACACATATGGTCGTACAGGTAGTGTCCAGCAGCCCTTTATATAATATAAGGCCTTATTCAAGGCAGAAATAGGAATACTCACTTGTGATTTTGGTCGGAGGTAGAACAAAACCTGACCTTGTTGGCGGACCCAGGGGGTCTGGCTTACATGAGGCTTTGTACCTGTTTTCTCCATACATGGGCATGGTCACTTTGTCCTTAGGCCCCAGCCATAAAAGTCTGTCCCCCTTTCGTCCATACATGGGCATGTTTTGTACCTGTTTTCTCCATACATGGGCAAAAAAATGGTTTTGGTCACTTTGTCCTTAGGCCCCAGCCATAAAAGTCTGTCCCCCTTTCGTCCATACATGGGCATGTTTTGTACCTGTTTTCTCCATACATGGGCAAAAAACAGGTTTTGGTCACTTTGCCCTTAGGCCCCAGCCATAATAAAAGTCTGTCCCCCTTTCGTCCATACATGGGCATAGACACAGGCTGACACGTCATGTGAAGTCTGGGTCTGGCAAAACCAGGGGCCTGTTCCTCGAAAGGTGAATTAAATAAGCCTGGCCTTAAGCCAAATCCAGGCTTGACAAAGTCGGGTCCGAAAAGCCTCGTTTATTCCGTTCCTCGAACGCCAAGCCAGGCTGAAAAGGAGAAACTTTGTCGAGCTAGGCTATGTCAAGCCAGGCTGTGTCCAGCCAGGCTGAATGGGCGGCGATTCGCCGGCGACGTATTTCTATAAAAGACCATGAACTCGAGCGCAGATTCCTTGAACTTGACCAATCATGGGCATGGCAGCGGGGAACAAAACTCGAGCAGCGTTTTTCTCTGTGGCCGAACAGCAGCAGCTCATGCAAGCATATGAGGAAGTGAAACATGTTATCAACAGAAAAGGAAACACGGCCGTTATTAATAAATCCAGGGAGAAAGCGTGGCAAAGTATTGCAAGCACACACAGAGTGTGTGTGTGTGTGTGTGTGTGTGTGTGTGTGTGTGTGTGTGTGTGTGTGTGTGTGTGTGTGTGTGTGTGTGTGTGTGTGTGTGTGTGTGTGTGTGTGTGTGTGTTTGCGACGGACGGGCAACAGGACGGACGGACGGGACAGGACGGGCCGGGGGGGGGGGGGGGTGGGGGGTAGTTGACCGCGACGGGATGAGCGGGGGACGGGACGAGACACGCAATAACCCCACATTTGCAAGACCACTTTGGTAGAGGTTTGGGTTGTGTAGTTACCTTGCCATCATGATGTAACTCCAAAGGTGGACAAGAAATAAAAAACTATTTCTCCATTGACTAGAAATTGATAATTTAAAATATGCTCCTTATTGACTTACACAGAGGCTCTGTGAATGAATGTTATGTATGTGTTAGACATTTTTTATAATATTAAAAAAAATTGGTAATATATTACCAAACATCTAACAACAATATGAACTAGAAAAAGTGCTCCTCGGAGCACAGGTCTCCGCCAGGTCAGGTAGGCTATTGTGGCCTCCTGGTGGCGCTATAACAGGCCAACGTGAAAAGGGTGACATTTCTTCTTAGGCCTTGCACGACAATCGGACACTGACTGCATTCATGATTTGAGGCATTTTGTTAAAAAACATTTGTTTCACTAAATTAGACCTGTTGGTGGCGCTATAACAGGCCAATGTTAAAAGGGTGGCATTTGTTCCTCAACATAGTGTGAATGTGTGTGCAAAGTTTGAGCGCAATTGGACGCTGCGTTCATGATTTGCGGAATGTTGTTAAAAACAAGCCAATAATGCAAACTTTAGATGTCAATCTTAGCCAATCAGTATGGAATATGAAAAATCAAACACATCCGTCGTGATCACATGACTATAGAGATCATGTGTACCGAATTGCGTGAAATTTGGATAAAATTGGAAGGAGTAGTATAAAATAATGTGTTTTACATAAGTCGGTCTCCTGGTGGCGCTATAAAAGGCAGATGTGAAAAATGCAGGGCAAAGGTTTTTCCTTGACCTCTAGGGAGTGTGCATACAAAGTTTTACACAGATCGGTGCAGCTATAGGTAAAAACACGAATCAGCCTGTTATAGCGCCACCATGAGGCTGATTTGACTAAATTCAAATGGTAGTTCTTCCTCGGTCTAGTGGGACTGTGCGTGCAAAATTTCACGGAAATTGCATGCTGTGTTCATGATTTGAGGCATTTTGTTCAAAACGGAGCACTCCTGCAAACTTTGGAAGACATTTTTAGCCAATCAGGATGGAATATGAGAAATCTGAAAGAACTGTTTCGTTTAATGACTAAAGAGATACGGTGTACCGATTTGCGTGACTTTTGGACAAAATCTGTAGGAGTACTGTCAAAAAATGTGTTTTGCACAAATCGGCCTCCTGGTGGCGCTATAAAAGGCCCATGAGAAGAATTTGGGGCAAAGGTTCTGAATTGGCATCCAGGGAGTGTGTGTGCACAGTTTCGCTGCGATCAAGACAACGGTGCCAGAGATTAGCTGGTCACAGACGGACGGACGGACACACGGACACAAGGACACACGGACGGACGGACGGACGGGGTGGAAAACATACTCTCTCGCCATGCCTTTCGGCCTGGCGGAGACAACTATAGTGTTAACAGAGTGACAATGACATATCACATGAGTCATTGTGAAACAATTATGATTCATGGTCACACACTATTTCAGTAATATAATTACATTGATTATATCTTATTGTATTGATTTCATTTTATTTGAATGCAGGGTCATTAAAATGAGTCCATATACAAACACATGTTTTGAATTAACTGTGGAAAAACTTCAAGAACAAGGCACTGGATTAAGTAAGCTTGGCTGTTAGCCTGCTCCTGACCAGGCTAACTTCACAGCTAAATTGCCATGGTAACTAAGCTAGGCTTGCTTCAATTCTCTTTTGTGGAATCGGATAAGGCTAAACTTAGCCAGTGTGAACTGGCTAAACTAATCTTCAAGATAATTCAGCTTTTGTGGAACCGATTCAGCTCTAATCCTGGCTAAATTAAGCCAGGATAGGTGGTAAAGCCAGGCTTTAGCTCTAATTCACCTTTTGAGGAACAGGCCCCAGGTCTCCTGGTCTTGTTTTTTCATAACTTTGACTTGTCATCTAACTATCAACCATCAAACTATTTACATTGACTGCAAAGGTCATGAAATTCTTCAATAAAATGTCTGCACCAAGAAAATGCAGAACTGCCCCCAACCTTGCATGAAAAAGGGATCATATTTGCCCAGATTGTCTACAGGTAAGACCCCTACACCCCAAAGCCACCAGACAAATATGTTAAAATTGGCTTGTATTGTGAATCCGCAGGGTTTTATAGGCTCTTGGGCCTGGTTAAAGGCTTTTTTTTTTTTTTGAGTTACTAAAGAGTTACTTCTAATCCTGATCTATTAATACTGTAAAATGCCTACAAATACAACAAAATGACTGCTTCAGGGAATACAGTTTGATACCATGTTTTACCCTGCCACTTCATATTCATATGGAATCTATGATCCTCAGGTAGGCCTAATATCTCTACACCTCAAAGCCTCAGGAATGACAAAATATATTTCTATAAGCTCATACAACCTAAATGCAGTATGGCTTAAGTACATGCTGTAGAATACACTTTTTGTGTGCCATTCTTAATGAATAATCATCAATCAGCAGCTTATGGAAAACGGTTTGGCCCCCGTCAGTCAGTCCCCCCCCCCCCCCTCACACTGCTCAAAAAAGTTAATAAATATATGAAATTGAGAATAAGCTGCTGATTGATGATTATTCATTAAGAATGGCACACAGTAGTGTATTCTACTTAGCCCATACTGCATTTTAAGTCTGGCTACCATAGAAGGCTTATAGAACTATATTTTGTCATTCCATCTGTTTTGAGGCATCAGGATATTTGGCCTACCTGAGAAACATCCTTAGATTCCACATGAATATGGAGTGGGTAAAAACATGGTATCAGAATACATGTCCTGTTAGTAAGCAGTCATTTTGTTTGCAGGCATTTTACAGTAATATATTAGGATTAGAAGTAACTCTGAAAAAAAAAATCATATATAATATTTAACAAGGCCTAGGAGCCTAAAATCCTGCTGATTCACAATACAGAATATTTTGACATATCTTTCTGGTTGTTTGGGTGTTGGGGTCCTACCTGTAGACAATCTGTGCAAATATGATGTAAATCCAACCAGTAGGTGGTCAATGAAGCAGGATTAACTTAGGTAGGTAGGGACTTTTCGGCATTGTTTTTTTCTTTTTGCAAATGTTCATGGATACATTTCATGAATTTCGACATCTAAGAAAAAATTCGGACCATCCATTTCATGAAGAGGACAAGTCAAAGTTATGGAAAAAAAAGTGACGTTTATTTCTACCCCTGATAGAAGAGTAGGACCAGTATTCCATGTGAATATTTCTAAGAAAAGTCCACTTTTTGCTATTTCTGCCTGTAATAAGGCCTTGTATAAAAGGCTGCTGATTCACAATAGAACCAAATATTGGCATTCTGATTGTTTTAGGATGTAGAGAGTAGGGACACTACCTGTAGACCATCTGTGCAAGTATGATGTAAAACAAAAAACATCAGGTAGAAAATGAGAAAGGATTGACTTCAAACTCCCTTTTTCAGGGTAGGCGTGTTTTGGCAGTGGTGAGTCACTTTGTGGATGAATTTCATGACTTTTGCAGTAAAAGTAAAACTTCTGACTATCATTCAGCAAGAGGACATCTTAAAGACATGAAAAAAACAATGTCACATCTAGTTCTACCCCTGATAAAGAGCTGGACCAAAGTTACAAGTAAATATTGCTCAGAAAAGTAAACTTTTTGCTATTTCCGCCTATTTAAGGCCTTATATAAAAGACTGCTGATTCACAATAGAACCACAAATTGGCATTCTGATTGTTTTGGGATGTAGGGACACTACCTGTAGACCATCTGTACAAGTATGATCTAAAAACAACCAGCAGGTAGAAAATGACAGAGGATTTACTTGGAGCTCCCACTTTCAGGGTAGGCGTTTTTTTGCCTATGTGGTGAGTCACTTCATGGATCAATTTCATGACCTTTGCAGTAAAAGTAAAACTTTTACTGCATAAAGCGTCGGTGCAGAAAAAGGTAGGAAAAAAATCATGTGCATGATTTTATCATGGACCACTAGAGGGCAGTAGATGTGGTTTCTGGTGTCTGGACTCTGGAGATGACATTTCACAGTGTGACGGCTGTGACAGTGTGACCACACACTGTCACTGTTTTGACACATGGCCTATCAATGGTGCACAATTGTAAATTCAATTCAATTCAATCTTTATTTCAGACCCAAGGCGATCCATATCACAAAATAAAAAAACACCATACAAAATATAACAAAAGAAAAAGAAATACAATAAAAAGAATTCCACCATGTTCAGTTTTGAACATACAGACAAGTGCGCCAATGGTTCCACAGTCTAGAGGAGAACCTGACAGAACTACGTAACGGGTTACTTATGACAGAAATGATGTCATTTACTGACTCAGATGCCCTACACATAAATCTATACATAAGATTGCGTAGCACAGCAGGGCAGGTGGGTACCCCAACACTAACAAACATCTGGCTTGCACTGGAGCTTCTTGGAGCTCTCAGCAGCAGCCGCATACAGTCATTATAAGCCACTGTGAGTCGTCTGATGCTGCCTTGCTTGTAGCGACACCACAGGTGTGCAGTATACAGAGGTGTACAAAAAGATTTAAATAGTGAAATCTTCACCGGTACTGAGCACATGCTAAATTTGCGACACAGCATGTTCCCTTGAGCATACAGCTTCCGACGCTGTCTATATATGTCCTTGTCATCAGAGAGGTCGTATGGAAAGTCGTATGGACAAAGAGAAACCACCAAAAGCAGAGTTTAAGGTTATTTATTCAGACATTAACAAACAAATCATTCTCTCTCACCATGGCTCTGGACTGGATTAGAAAATAGTCAGGGTGGGGTTCAGGCCAATTTGTAGGTTTGTCAGGAGACACACCTGCAACCACTGATTGGGCCAAGCCACCTTGTCTGTGGACAAGGTTTCGTAAAAGAGGTGTTGAAGAGGAACACTGGCCATTACACTGGACATTACATTGAAGGGAAAAATATCTTATAATCTTAAATGAAATGTACCTAAAGTATTTTGTGTCTGTTTATGGCTCGTGAAGAGAAGTGACAGTATCGGAAATCACCCTGAGTATTTGGTTTGTTCTGGTGGGAGGGGCCATGGGGCTATATAGGGGTGAGCTGTCCATTTTCTCGCAGTGTGCTGTCTGAGGTCTGCTGAGAGAGGTGCTCAGTGTCCAGTCTCTAAGAAGGTGTGGTATTTTGGTGTTTAAATGCATTTGTTTATTTGTCATTATATAACTCATTATAATCATTAGATAATTTGTTATATTTTATTTTTATTGTAATAATACTTGACTTATAATATTGGATTATTTTGAGTTATAGGTTTTCTTTGTCCTGATTTACAGACGTCTGGTCTCCATTGTATTTTGATACTTTATTCTTGACACTTGGGGGAAATAAAAACGTGTTCAAACTTGCCTATCTGCGTGCCTCTTGCCATCCTTGAGAACATGTGTAGTTGTACTTGAAGGTACTAAAGGGTACACACTACCCGGCCTCACCCAACCTGGGGTGTGACATCGGCCCTCCTGCGTGTCGCTCTCCCTCTCTCCATTTGACTTCTAATGTTTGTCCTCTGTCCCCCTTAGCCATGTCTCAGAAAGTTCCTCAACTGGCCGCTGCCATGATCCTCATGATCGACACCTTCAATAAGTTCGCCAAGAAGGACGGAGACGCTGAGTCACTCAGCAAGGGTGAGCTCAGTGACCTGCTCAAGTCCGAGCTGGGAGACTTCACAAGTGTGAGCGTTCTTTTTAAATTATTTGTACTCCTTTTACTGTTGGCCAGTGTTCATTTTGTTACCCATTTTTTTTAATCGACTACCTTTTTTTCACTGACAAAAACTAAATGTAAACGAAGCCATGATGACAAACTATGACTATAAATATATTGACAATTCTGTCAACAAATAAAAACTACACAAGTGTTAGGGAGGACTAGTGGAGAAGAGACTAGTAGAAGGTCCTACACAGATTTAGTATAGGACCTTCACAAGTGCAGTGATGGAAGAAGTCTTCAGCATTTACTAAAAGCGACACCATGTAAAAAAAAGAATAAAATGTAATGTCAAATCTGTATGGTAGAATATGTTAATACAATATAACTTATACAATTGGGATGGTTGTATTTGGTCTCCCTGCTCTTCTATTGAGACATTTAGATCCTGTGTCTATAGGTGAGACATGACCTTTGACACCATCCTGTTTCTGGTTTGACACAAAATTTGACCTGAAGGTCAAGATTTAATTCATCCCGAGCAGGCAAACAGGGAAAAAGTTGATATATTTTTGAAACATTTTAACCACACAAATCTGGTATGGGCCACAAATATTATTCAGATGGGGATACGTGGATAATTACATACTGTATTAATTTGATGGTCTTTGACATGAAAATGTTTGAGAACCACTGTAAACAACATTTAGCAAGCAAGGTCAAATACGCAACTACACTTTTAGAAACGAGCCCAAAAAATGCAACGCAACCCGCAACTACCAATATTCACAAGCGTCTTTACAGCACAGAAAAGCAAGCCCAAAGTCTCTTATAAAAAGCGGACATGGCAACACTTCTGTAAACCTGTGATGTAACAATGATGATTCTGATTCTCTCTCACTCCCTCCTGCTCTCTCTAGGGCGGTGAAAAGGTGAAGGTAGATGAATTCTTCAACCAGCTGGACGAGAACAAGGACGGAACCATCTCCTTCCAGGAGTTCATGGTCTTCACAGCGGCGCTGACCATGATGATCCAGGGACTGTCCAAGAAAGGAATTTAATTCAATCAATGCAACTTCCATCTAGAGAGAGAGGATGATGGAATGGGTGACCATGCTGTGGGGTCTATACCTTGCTGTGACTCATGGAGAAAACAATAACGCATGTTCACGAGTTGGGGGGGGAAAAAGTGTAACATGTCATTTCATAACACAAATAAACATTGTTGATACAATTCTGTCTGCCTCAATGTTCCTTATAACTTAATCTGTGTCAGGGGTCTTGGGACCCCTGGGGGGTCCTTAGAGTTACTACAGGGGGGCCGGCAAATTTTTTTGTGATAGGAACTTTGTTTTTTACATTAACCACTTGAACCCTAGCATCGCTATTATTCTTATTAACCGATCTACAAGCTCACTTGTTGTGAGCTTGTAGATCAGCTATTTTTGGTGAAGAAAATTGGTGTTGTAGAGGTTAAAAAAGAGCAGACCAAGTACAGAGCCAAATGTCAAGTTTACAATTGAGGGTTTGCGTGGTTAAATACACACAAAACAAACATTAATTTACACAACACTGATGACAGGGCTGTCAAACAAAGTCTATGAAATCTATGAAAAAGTTTAATATGCAACACATTTTTATACAATATGTAGTGGGGGTCCCTGCTTCATGTCTCTCACAGCTAAGGGGTCCTTGGCCTGAAAAACCTTGAAGACCCCTGATCTATGTTCCTCCCTTGTCACACCAGCATCCTTGTTAACAATTCAAATAATGGGTGTAAGAGATTTTAGTTTTGTTAAAATAGGTTTTAAACTCTCCAGAGACAGGGGGCAGCAACTCAGAAGGTCCTGGTTGCGTCCGAAATCACATGCTACGTATCAGCATGCAGTTTTCCACAATACTTTTGAGCGCATACATAGGGCCTATGCTTCATTTTGGACATACTAATGATAACACACCTAATGTTAGGAAAGTGCCCCATCTTGTGACAAAGTACAGGTACTACTTATACATCTTCCTGTTAAATGCACTTGACAATGACAAGCCATCTAATCTACATATTACATGTGTATAATAGAAACATTATTGACTTCATGATGGAGGTTTGGTCACTGTCTGTGATGTCAATTCCTGATATGTTGATGTTGCGGTTTCTGCATTACAATGTGACATTCATATAGTGTCAACTGTTGCCATAGATGGGCAGTATTTCAAATACATGTAGTTGAAATACGTATTTAACACTTTTTTTTGCATTTTTTATTTGGCTGGAACGTGAAAAAATATAGATTTGTACTTGTATCAAGTTTCTTTCAGATCTTGTTTTTTTCTGTATTTTAAATACATAGAATATGTCATTTAATTCTCAAATTGACATATTTTAAACATTTACACAGGTTTATAAACTGTGGAATGAATGAAGAAAAGAAAAAATAGTGAGATGACACTTCTACTCTGCCTCTGATTGGCTTACCCTCAGAACAAATTCAACCACAAATGAGAGGCAGAGTACGGGGACCTCTTATCACCTTGCCTCAACTAGCAAATGAAGCCTCATGGAAATGTCCTCATGCATTAAAGATAGTTTACTGGTGTGATAACTACATTACTGCATAACCCCAAAATGGTCAGACAAGCCTAATATTTTATTATTTGTGAAGCTGTGTCAGTATCCTGGTATCAGTATCCTGGTCAGTATCCTGGTCAGTATCCTGGTGTCAGTATCATGGTCCTGGTATCAGTATCCTTGTCAGTATCCTGGTGTCAATATCCTAGTGTCAGTATCCTGGTGTCAGTATCCTAGTGTCAGTATCATGGTCCTGGTGTCAGTATCCTGGTCCGTATCTTGTTTTATTATTACAAAAACAAATTATCCTCTTAACCCTAATTTATACTTCAGAATTCGAATCTACAAGCTCACAACGTGTCACAATGTGTCGCGTGGTGAGCTTGGAGATCAGCAATAAAAAAGTGAAATGGGCCATGCTGTACATAATGCCAAAACGTTTGTACTCAAGTACAATTTTGAATACAGGCTTTAGAGTAATTCTACATTGTGGTATTGCTACTTTTACTTAAGTAAACAATCTGAGTACTCCTTCCACCACTGGTGGTGAGCAGTATTACAAAATCTCTCTCTCTATATATATATATATATATATATATATATATATATATATATATATATATATATATATATATATATATATATATATATATATATATATATATATATATATATATATATATATATATAACTGGTTTAACTGGACAGTTTAGGACAGACAGACAGCTGTGTAGGAGAGACAAAGCGTCGGTGCAGAAAAAGGTAGAAAAAATCTGGTGCATGATTTTATCATGGACCACTAGAGGGCAGTAGATGTGGTTTCTGGTGTCTGGACTCAGGAGATGACATTTCACAGTGTGACGGCTGTGACAGTGTGACCACACACTGTCACTGTTTTGACACATGGCCTATCAATGATGCACAATTGTAAGGTCGTATGGACAAACAGAAACCACCAAAAGCAGAGTTTAAGGTTATTTATTCAGACATTAAAAACAAATCATTCTCTCTCACCATGGCTCTGGACTGGATTAGAAAAGAGTCAAGGTGGGGTTCAGGCCAATTTGTAGGTTTGTCAGGAGACACACCTGCAACCACTGATTGGGCCAAGCCACCTTGTCTGTGGACAAGGTTTCGTAAAAGAGGTGTTGAAGAGGAACACTGGCCATTACACTGGACATTACATTGAAGGGAAAAAATATCTTATAATCTTAAATGAAATGTACCTAAAGTATTTTGTGTCTGTTTATGGCTCGTGAAGAGAAGTGACAGTATCGGAAATCACCCTGAGTATTTGGTTTGTTCTGGTGGGAGGGGCCATGGGGCTATATAGGGGTGAGCTGTCCATTTTCTCGCAGTTTGCTGTCAGAGTTCTGCTGAGAGAGGTGCTCAGTGTCCAGTCTCTAAGGAGGTGTGTATTTTGGTGTTTAAATGCATTTGTTGTTTATTTGTCATTATATAACTCATTATAATCATTAGATAATTTGTTATATTTTATTTCTATTGTAATAATACTTGACTTATAATATTGGATTATTTTGAGTTATAGGTTTTCTTTGTCCTGATTTACAGACGCCTGGTCTCCATTGTATTTTGATACTTTATTCTTGACACTTGGGGGAAATAAAAACGTGTTCAAACTTGCCTATCTGCGTGCCTCTTGCCATCTTTGAGAACATGTGTAGTTGTACTAAAGGTTACACACTACCCTCCCCCAACCTGGGGTGTGACATTGGCCCTCCTGCGTGTGTCTCTCTCTCTCTCTCTCCCTCTCCATTTGACTTCTAATGTTTGTCCTCTGTCCCCCTTAGCCATGTCTCAGAAAGTTCCTCAACTGGCCGCTGCCATGATCCTCATGATCGACACCTTCAATAAGTTCGCCAAGAAGGACGGAGACGCTGAGTCACTCAGCAAGGGTGAGCTCAGTGACCTGCTCAAGTCCGAGCTGGGAGACTTCACAAGTGTGAGTGTTCTTTTTTAATTATTTTTACTCCTTTTACTTTTGGCCAGTGTTCATTTTGTTACCCATTTTTTTTTTAATCGACTACCTTTTTTTTCACTGATAAACTAAATGTAGCCATGATGACAAACTATGACTATAAATATATTGACAATTCTGTCAACAAATAAAAACTACACAAGTGTTAGGGAGGACTAGTGGAGAAGAGACTAGTAGAAGGTCCTACACAGATTTAGTATAGGACCTTCACAAGTGCGGTGATGGAAGAAGTCTTCAGCATTTACTAAAAGCGACACCATGTAAAAAAAAAAGAATAAAATGTAATGTCAAATCTGTATGGTAGAATATGTTAATACAATATAACTTATACAATTGGGATGGTTGTATTTGGTCTCCCTGCTCTTCTATTGAGATTTAGATCCTGTGTCTATAGGTGAGACATGACCTTTGACACCATCCTGTTTCTGGTTTGACACAAAATTTGACCTGAAGGTCAAGATTTAATTCATCCCGAGCAGGCAAACAGGAAAAAAGTTGATATATTTTTGAAACATTTTAACCACACAAATCTGGTACGGGCGTCCCTGCCACAAATATTATTCAGATGGGGATACGTGGACAATTACATACTGTATTAATTTGGTGGTCTTTGACATGAAAATGTTTGAGAACCACTGTTGTAAACAACATTTAGCAAGCAAGTCAAATACGCAACTACACTTTTAGAAACGAGCCCAAAAAATGCAACGCAACCCGCAACTACCAATATTCACAAGCGTCTTTACAGCACAGAAAAGCAAGCCCAAAGTCGCTTATAAAAAGCGGACATGGCAACACTGCTGTAAACCTGTGATGTAACAATGATGATTCTCTCACTCCCTCCCTCCTGCTCTCTCTAGGGCGGTGAAAAGGTGAAGGTAGATGAATTCTTCAACCAGCTGGACGAGAACAAGGACGGAACCATCTCCTTCCAGGAGTTCATGGTCTTCACAGCGGCACTGACCATGATGATCCAGGGACTGTCCAAGACTGTCCAAGACTGTCCCAGAAACCTGTGACAATGATCTTGATTCTGATTCTCTCTCATCCCTCCCTCCCTCTCTAGGGCGGTGATAAGGTGAACGTAGATGAATTCTTCAACCAGCTGGACGAGAACAAGGACGGCACCATCTCCTTCCAGGAGTTCATGGTCTTCACAGCGTCGCTGACCATGATGATCCAGGGACTGTCCAAGAAAGGAATTTAATTCAATCAATGCAACTTCCATCTAGAGAGAGTGGATGATGGAATGGGTGACCATGCTGTGGGGTCTACCTTGCTGTGACTCATGGAGAAAACATTAACACATGTTCACGAGTTGGGGTGTAACACATGTCATGTCATTTCATAACACAAATAAACATTGTTGATACAATTCTGTCTGCCTCAATGTTCCTTATAACTTAATCTGTGTCAGGGGTTCAACAGGGGGTTCGGGACCCCTGGGGGGGTCCTTAGAGTTACTACAGGGGGGCCGGCAAATCTTTTTGTGATAGGAACTTTGTTTTTTACATTAACCACTTGAACCCTAGCATCGCTATTATTCTTATTAGCCGATCTACAAGCTCACTTGTTGTGAGCTTGTAGATCAGCTATTTTTGGTGAAGAAAATTGGTGTTGAGGTAAAAAAAAAGAGCAGATCAAGTACAGAGCCAAATGTCAAGTTTACAATTGAGGGTTTGCGTGGTTAAATACACACAAAACAAACATTAATTTACACAACACTGATGACAGGGCTGTCAAACTAAGTCTATGAAATCTATGAAAAAGTTTAATCTGCAACACATTTTTATACAATATGTAGTGGGGGTCCCTGCTTCATGTCTCTCACAGCTAAGGGGTCCTTGGCCTGAAAAACCTTGAAGACCCCTGATCTATGTTCCTCCCTTGTCACACCAGCCTCCTTGTTAACAATTCAAATAATGGGGATGTAAGAGATTTTAGTTTTGTTGTTAAAATAGGTTTTAAACTCTCCAGAGACAGGGGGCAGCAACTCAGAAGGTCCTGGTTGCGTCCGAAATCACATGCTACGTATCAGCATGCAGTTTTCCACAATACTTTTGAGCGCATACATAGGGCCTATGCTTCATTTTGGACATACTAATGATAACACACCTAATGTTAGGAAAGTGCCCCATCTTGTGACAAAACAGAGGTACTACACATACATATTCCTGTTTCATGCACTTGACAATAAAAAAAAGGCGTGGGTTTCCGAGGCTACTTGACAATGACAAGCCATCTAATCTACATATTACATGTGTATAATAGTGACCAAACCTCCATCATGAAGTCAATGTTTCTGTCTGTGATGTCAATTCCTGATATGTTGATGTTGCGGTTTCTGCATTACACTGTGACATTCATATAGTGTCAACTGTTGCCATAGATGGGCAGTATTTCAAATACATGTAGTTGAAATACGTATTTAAAACACTTTTTTTGCATTCTTTTATTTGGCTGGAACGTGAAAAAATATAGATTTGTGCTTGTATCAAGTTTCTTTCAGATCTTGTTTTTTTCTGTATTTTAAATACATAGAATATGTCATTTAATTCTCAAATTGACATATTTTAAAGGTTTAATGACATTCACTTTTACACCACATTCAAAGTCTTTGTCCTGGTCCTTCAAAAGTGTACAAAAAGTTTTAAGTGAAAATTCCATTCCAGTGATCCATGGCAGGTGTTTTTCTCTCACATTTCTAAAGCCTTTTCAACTGCAATGAAAAAAGAAATCTTTGCCTGCGGGTGTCGCTGGTGAGGGATTTTGCCTGTCAATCATCGCCTCTGCTCCGCCCCCCCCAAAGGAAAGGATAGGGGAGGGGAGGGGCGAGGAGGAGAGTGGGCGGGATTAATCGACTGTGACCTCACTGTCGAAGGGCCAAGCTCAGATTACTTTTCAGCCTAATTATTCAGAAAACCCCAGACCACAGAAAATCCACTGAATGTTCTAAGTTCAGGTTTTTTGGGTGTAATTGAGGTCATAAAACCCCAAATAAAACATTGAAAATAAAAAAAGTGAAAATGAATGTCATGATACCTTTAAAGGAGAATTCCGGACATTTTAAGTGTTATCTTTGATGTGTCGTTACTCACCTACCGACGTAAACAGTGGCATTGTTTATTTCCAGATATTCCCCTGTCGTCATATTTTCAACCTCCTCCGTTGTCATAATGGGAGCGCGTGTCATAGGGAAATTCGTCTATTATAACCGATGCAAAGTTATTTTTTTCTCTACTACTACTCATTGTGGAGTCTGATGATAGTCAAACATGCAGTGAAAGTTCCTGAGAGGCTACCGCTAATGACGAACGAGCTAACGCTAGTTGCTTGTTTCTCTCCCAGAACCTGGCAACTTGGTGTTGCCATGTTGAGAAGCTCGTTCGTCATTAGCGGTAGCCTCTCAGGAACTTTCACTGCATGTTTGACTATCATCAGACTCCACAATGAGTAGTAGTAGAGAAAAAAATAACTTTGCATCGGTTATAATAGACGAATTTCCCTATGACACGCGCTCCCATTATGACAACGGAGGAGGTTGAAAATATGACGACAGGGGAATATCTGGAAATAAACAATGCCACTGTTTACGTCGGTAGGTGAGTAACGACACATCAAAGATAACACTTAAAATGTCCGGAATTCTCCTTTAAACATTTACACAGGTTTATAAACTGTGGAATGAATGAAGAAAAGAAAAAAGAATAGTGAGATGACACTTCTACTCTGCCTCTGATTGGCTTACCCACAAATGAGAGGCAGAGTACGGGGACTTCATATCACCTTGCCTCAACTAGCAAATGAAGCCTCATGGAAATGTTCTCATGCATTAAAGATAGTTTACTGGTGTGATAACTACATTACTGCATAACCCAAAAATGGTCAGACAAGGCTTATATTTTATTATTTGTGAAGCTGTGTCAGTATCCTGGTATCAGTATCCTGGTCAGTATCCTGGTGTCAGTATCATGGTCCTGGTATCAGTATCCTTGTCAGTATCCTGGTGTCAATATCCTAGTGTCAGTGTCCTGGTCAGTATCCTTGTCAGTATCCTGGTGTCAGTATCCTAGTGTCAGTATCATGGTCAGTATCTTGTTTTATTATTACAAAAACAAATTAGCCTCTTAAACCCTAAATTTATACTTCAGAATTCGAAAAGAGACGATCTACAGGCGTGTCAAAACGTGTCACAATGTGTCGCGTGGTGAGCTTGGAGATCAGCAAAACAAAAAGTGAAATGGGCCATGCTGTACATAATGCCAAAACATTTGTACTCAGGTATAATTTTGAATACAGGCTTTAGAGTAATTCTACATTGTGGTATTGCTACTTTTACTTAAGTAAACAATCTGAGCACTCCTTCCACCACTGGTGGTGAGCAGTATTACAAAATCAATATATATTTCACTGGTTCTCAAACTTTTTCATGTCAAGGTGGGGTCCTTTTACAATAAGAAAAAGAATAGCAGATCAACAAGCATCACTTAGTGCTGTGCTGTGAGTGTGTAGATCTGCTATTTTTGAAATGCCAACAAATAAATGGATAAAGTGGTTTAAATGATTGATGCTATGTTAACTACTCCCCCCCCCCACACACACACTTTGAGAATCCCTGCTGTATTTGACTGGGTCTGGGAGCTAGTGAAGGTCATGGAGGACTGGTGTGACGTGGTCTCTGCCTGGAGCCAGTTCTGGTGAGCAGGGCAGGCACATTTAAAATAGAACCTAGCTCAACAGATTCTGTGCTTAATTAATGCAATCCGTGTGGTGCCACCCACCCCAAGTCATCAAGTTAAAAGCTGAACAAAAAGTCTTGGACAGTTTAGTTTTTTCTTTTAAACTTCTGCCATCAAAATATGACCAAGATTATGTCCGCATTCTTTCTGAAGCTATAATCCCCCGTTCTTACATCTCTCCTCTGTGTGCGTGCGAGTGTGTGCGTACGAGTAGGCCTACCTTATCACATGAGGCCTAGCGTCCCTGTTCTTGGCATGTCACCTAGGGGTCCTTGGGGGGGGGGGGGGGGTACTAGGGGGTCCCCAGCTAAATTAGTTTATAAAGCGTCACAATCATTTAACCCCCTTTTCCATATTTTTTACTTTGGCTATTCAAAAATAGCAGATATACAAGCTCATAGCGCGGCACCGAGTGCAGCTCTATGAGCTTGTAGATCTGCTATTTTAAAATATAATATAAAAAAGGCAAAAATTTTTTAACAAAATGTTTTGCTTCTGGGGGTCCCTGGCACAACATATTTTCAGGTGGGGGTCCGCGGCCACAATTTGGGGGACCTTGGCACGAGAAAGTTTGAGAACCACTGCCCTAGAGTTCCCCGGTTAATAAAGTATAGTGGTTAGAACACGCATGTGACAGACCATTACAATATAGACATTGGAGACAAACAATCGCAACTTCAGGACATAATAGGCCTACAACCGCTCCATAACCAAAAAGGCAATTCAGGTTTACAATGACTCTACCCAACCTCTTCACCCTTCATTTGAGCTGTTACCATCAGACAGGGGGCTCCGAGTACTGTTAGCAAAATAGAAGGGTCTGTGCCATCTGCAGTGGATATTTATTTAAATAAGAACATTTTGAAATAATCCCTAATCCCTACAGCCCATGATCACTGTTGCTGTTATGGGAATGTATTTTATAGTGTTTGTGTATTCTACGTATTATAGGATTAGTTAGTGTTTCTATTGTTGTATACTGGATGCCAGTATGGCAAAGGCAAACTTATTTATTTATTTTTAATTTAATGGACAATAAAGTTTTCTTTATATTTGAGACAAACATATGTATTCATAATTTTGATACATCAGCAGTTGAAATATACGATTATGATCTACAGCAGAAAATAAGAACCGGCCAACAGTCATATTTCATCATCATCATCATCATCATCATCATCATCAATCATCATCATCATCATCATCATCATCATCATCATCATCATCCTCATCATCATATGATGAGACAGAGAAAGGTGTGTGAAATTACACACATAAGACTTAACCTCTTAAATCCTATGTAATCTGTTGACCGGGGTCCCCCAGGGCTCTATCCTTAGCCCCCTCCTTTTATCCACCCCTCTACACCAAATCCCTCGGTCAGAAGTCGCAGATTTACAAGCTGAGCTAGCAAGACCTGCTGTTTTTTGCTGAATGTTTGTCCCAGAATAGGAACCCATAGGGTTCAGTGTGGTCAAATGAAACTGGCTGGTTTTGTATGATATGAACCTGAAAGATCAAATCGAATTTAAAAACATATGTCATGTCTTGAAGTGTTGTTGCCTGTCTCCTACTGTAAAAATGACCAGCCACTCAGCTACTGCAAGATGTTGTTGAATGAAATAGGAAGGCTTATGACTTAGGAACAGTGTTTATTTTGACAGTCTTTTGAATAAAATTCCATACATTTTCATATTTCATATTTTAGTCATCTGAAATGTTTGAGTTTTAGTCTAGTTTTAGTTGACTAAATATCATATCGACTAGTAGATTAAGCCGACTAAAATGTATTTTGGCGGGCCTTGATGTCATCGTAATGCCTGATTTGTAGACTGGCTACCGAAAATAGCCGATCTACAAGCTTGTAGATCGGCTATTGTCAGAGGGTGACACCCACACACACAACCATGCATAAAATGACATGTTTTAGTTCTACTGGATCTCTTCTCCTCTAGTCACTCCCTAACATTGTTGTCTAGCTTTTATTTGTGGACAAAATTGTCAATATATTTAGTCAGAGTTTTAGTCATCATAGCTTAGTTTTTATTTTGTTTTCGTTAGTGAAAAGAGGTAGTCGACAAAACTTTGTCATAGTTTTAATAGTAATGAGTCTTTGTCATAGTTTAAATGAACACTAGCAAGAGTAATAAGTTAGTTAGTAGTTACTTATTACTCCTTTAATAAGTAATGATATAAAATTACTTATTACTGCTGCTAGTTACACGTTACATCACTATTATTGCTTTTGCGAGAGGGTGCACGCTTGAAAAGACAGATGTACAAACTGACAATGTGTCGCATTGCAACGTGTTGATAGCTTGTAGATCTGTTCTATTTTTGCACGTGACGTCATACTATGGAGTATAAATGAAAGGTTTCTAAACTATTAACTACTATAACTATTATCAAAATGATAGAGAGAGAGAGAGAGAGAGAGAGAGAGAGAGATGGGAGGAGAGGCAAAACACTGTAATGTTATAGATATATACTTTATTAATTCTCTCTGGTAAAATAAAAATTACAAAATAATTTCAACCTCAAAACGGCACTTCCCTTGTTCGTAGTAATAGTCATTTTAAACGTATTGGTAATACATGGATCATAATCATCATGACGAATGCGAATGAGAAGAATACTAAATACTTTAATAATAATATTAATAATATTAATAATATAATAGATAAGAGCTCTAAGTGTGTTGAATCATAGCAGTAGAAAAAGACTCAGTAGGTTAACAGCATACTGTACAGCAATATTCCAAGTGGTTGAAACGTGTTGCTCCTCCCGGCCACAGGGTGGCACTGTAAGACAGTTTTTCAAAATGGTTCTCCTTTGAAACTGTCTGGAGAGCTGATAGTCTTGTCTAGTCTTTGTTCTCCATGGCGGCAGTAGAATTCCTTGTTGACGTACAACCAGGCTGTCACAGCCAGTACGCTTGTTGAGTGTCCCGTGGGTCGTCTGTTGTCAGTCTGTTGTTTGTCTGTCATTCGTCTGTTGTTTGTCTGTCGTTCGTCTGTCTTTCGCCTGTAGTTCGCCTGTCGTTTGTTTGTAGTTTGTCTTAGTTTGTCTGTAGTTCGTCTGTTGTTTGTCTGTCGTTCGTCTGTCTTTCGCCTGTAGTTCGCCTGTCGTTTGTTTGTAGTTTGTCTTAGTTTGTCTGTAGTTCGTCTGTTGTTTGTCTGTCGTTCGTCTGTCTTTCGCCTGTAGTTCGCCTGTCGTTTGTTTGTAGTTTGTCTTAGTTTGTCTGTAGTTCGTCTGTTGTTTGTGTGTTATTCGTGTGTCGTTTGTCTGTCGTTTGTCTGTAGTTCGTCTCTTGTTTGTCTTTAATGTGTGTGCAGTTTGTCTGTCATTCATCTGTTGTCCGTCTGTTGTTCACCTGACGTTCACATGTAATTCACCTGATGTTCATGTGTAATTCGTCTGTAGTTCGTCTGTAGTTCGTCTGTTTTTCGTCTGTGGTTCGTCTTGGGTTGGTCTGTAGTAGTCTGTTGTTCGTACAGTTAGATAAAGCTGTTCCTTCATGGCCATTCCTCCTTTTTTAAGGTGGTTTTGTGTGGGCGTCTCAGCACAAACGGTAGGTACAGTGCGGTCCAGTTTCACCTACAGTACACAACCATCACCAGTCCGAGTCCAGTACTGTTGATTTTTTGTGTTTTTTTTTTTTATTCATCTCTTTATTTAATTCTTTTTTATAATCACAGTTATTCCCTCAGAAATATGATCAGGATACCTGCAACAGTCCCACATCTCACTCAGTGTCCGTTACAAGAGAGAGCACTTTGGTTGTCAAGGTGTGTGTGTGTGTGTGTGTGTGTGTGTGTGTGTGTGTGTGTGTGTGTGTGTGTGTGTGTGTGTGTGTGTGTGTGTGTGTGTGTGTGTGTGTGTGTGTGTGTGTGTGTGTGTGTGTGTGTGTGTATACATTCATGGTAGCAGTGAGTTGTTTGGGACCGTGGGCTGAGTTAAGCCAAATTTATACTTCATCGTATGACGGTGTCGCACGGAGAAATCGGCTAACCTACAAGATGCAGATGCGATGCATTGTGCGCTTGCAGGATGCCAATTTTCGCCGCACAACACCATTTACAGAGTGTAAATTATTAATATGGCAGTAATAATATATATTTTTCACCCTTTTTCAAGTGGTACATAATCGTTTCAACGTACAGTTAGTAAATCAGTCATATGTGGACTTTTAAAACTCTATTGAGTAAGTATTCTATCAGGTTGATCTGACCTCACGGTGGCACTCAAGAGTTAAACCTGTAATCCATACCTGTTTGTGAGTGTGAATAGAACATTATATATAGGCCTATTGACCAGGCTGTGTGGTAGAGTAGGTTAATGCAGTGGTTTTCAAACTGGGGGCCACCAGAGGGCGCCAGGGAGGCCAACTGGAAAGGAGACGGAACGGGTGAAAGCGGGTGAAAAATATACTTTTATAAATTCAGGCAGACGGGTACGGGCGGTACTGAACTGAACGTGGGTGGTCATTCTATTATGAAAGTCGGAGAGCACGGTTTCCGCCCAAATAATGTCACTTACGTAACTTAACACAACTTTAGGCACACACGACACGACCCCCACATGCTCCCGGAAGATAAACAGGAATTAAATAAAGTCAAAGATATAGCGGTGAATACAAAATAGTGGAGAATAACTTGCCAAGGGCCAAGTTGGACTTTTGGGAGTGGCTGTGCCGTCTGCAAAAAGTGGCAAGAAGTTTTAGCCTAGACGAATGCCGCAAGCTGGGCACTTTGTCACTTAAGAAACACTTAGGAACCACTGGCGTTTCTGGGAGAATTGATGGATACTTTCCCACAAGCAATACTTTCCCCCATAACTCTCAGAGTTACGGACCTGTAAGGGTCCATTTGGAACACTGAGGGTCCCTGCCTGGACCCCACTTTGAGAACCACTGGTCTAAATGAAACTGTAAGGTGCTTAGTTTTCATATATATCTTTTTTCACAAGGAGGTTTCCCTCTCTGTGTGGTTGTTAAAGCACTTTGTAAACTTTGTTTTACAAAAGAAAAAGTGTTATATAAATAGATGTTATTGTTATTTGCTACAGTTTGTGTTTGAGTTGTGTGAGAATGAGCACGTTGTTTTATCGACTGTAAAAGTTTTCACTGTTTATTTTTTGGGGGGTCGTCAGTGCCATACCTTATTAAGTCCTGTACAATATGAAAGAGATAGATTAAATATGGATTAAACCCTGCATGCATTGATCCTGTATCCCATCCTGAATTATGACTGTATACAATTAACTGTGTTGAAAGTTCGGCAGTGACAACAATCCGTGAGACACCGGAGAGCTGCGTTTAGGCGTAATCACTCGCATCGCGTTGTAAGCTCGAAGGTTGGTCGTGGTCGACGAGGCGACGCAGTCATACAACGTGTGCCGTTATCCGGCTGGACTTTGACACCGTCTCAACAGCTTCGTAA
>NC_137605.1:9501136-9508636 GCF_963280865.1 Gymnoscopelus braueri | reverse complement strand
GAGAGGAAAACACCTGCCATGGATCAATGGAGTGGAATTTTTTGTTAAAACCTTTTATACACGTTTGAAGGACCATGACAAAGACTTTTAATGTGTGGTAAAACTGAACGTCATGAAACCTTTAAGTAAAAAAGAAAAATGCAAGTACTTCTTCCATCGCTGGCTGTGGACAGGGGAACCAGCGCGGTGGTGGCCGCGGCGGCGGTGGCGGTGGGTGCGCGGTGGGTGTCCCTCTCGCGGAGCAGGTGCACCAGCGCGGCGTGCTGGGCGCTGAGCGTGGCGGACAGGTGGTGCGGCAGCGCCGTGAAGCCGGCGGTCAGCTGCTCCACGCGGTGCTCCAGGGACAACATCTGTCTCTCCAGGTCCTCACTGCGGTCGTTCAGCTCCGACATGAGCTCGTACATCACACTCTGCATCTGGATATATATATACAGTATATACATCCACAAAGAAACACACATACACACAAACACAAACACAAAGCAGACCACACACAAACACGCACGCAAATCAATACAAACACATGAGAAAGAAGATAAATAAATAAATACTGACTCTTCATTATCATCATCATCATTATCATTGCTATTGGTGGAAGAGATCCGAACGAACAAATCCAGGCACACAGAGTCAGACAATATGGTCTCTGTGGGTGAACCTCACACGTTCAAAACTCTGACTTTTCAGGATTCAAATTCAAAAACGAATAAACACAAAAAGTTAGAATATGGAGATAAGAGGTTTCTGTCCGACAGCAACGATATCCAGACTACAATACCTCAGCATTCAGCCCAGCTATTTCCCATACTGATTTGGTTGATGAAATCAGTGGTTCTCAACATTTTTCTGGATCACCACTTGCCCCCCCCCCCCTCTTATTTCTATGGAAATAACGTTGCGATGGGAATGATGTACGAAAGTGAATTTCACCCAATTTTTTACCTTGTAAACCTGTGATGTGCTGATTCAGATTCAGATTCAGATTCAGATTCAGATTCAGATTCAGATTCAGATTCAGATTCAGATTCAGCCAATGGAACAGATTTTTATCTGTATCACAAAGAAAACACACACACACACACACACACACACACACACACACACACACACACGCGCGCACACGCACACGCACACACACACGCACACCCCAGGGTTGGAACCTCAGCTCATCCAGGCTCGACTCAGTTTGACACGCACAGCTTGTGACCATAAATCAATGACTGCACACCTTTTAAACACACTTATGGATTAAATAGAAACCTTGGTTCTGCAGCCTATAGCCTCCACCTCCACGGTGGTAAACGCCAGTAGCCTAACCCACTAGAAATAGAGCCATATGTGGGACTGTTTTTCTACAATGGTTTCACGCCCTACCGCACCGAAGTTGACTTTTTCACGCCCTACCGCACCGAAGTTGACTTTGGATCATACCTGCTCCCACCCGCAACAAAGTTTAAGTAATTTAAAGGAGTAGTTCACCCCAAAAAATGACTTATTTTCTATCAATTACATACCCCCATGAAGCCTTGAATTCATTGAGATTTCTTTTGGTTTTCGTCGCATTTCTGAGCCAATAATTTGATGACCGGGTGGCTGGTCAGTATTTGATTGATAGAAAATAAGTCATTCTTTGGGTGAACTACTCCTTTAAAGGTCGAAACATGTTGCCGTCGGCCTTGTTTTAATGACGGCTGTTTCCTCCCTTTTTACCATTGAATGCCTGGATCAACTGTTTCCCTCTGGTTTTATGATCCAGGAGAACCTTTGATATTATTTTTTATTTTACCACTTTGTTTCCCCGGTGAGCACCTAGATGTATTGTTTTCAAAGTTTAAGTACCGTCTTGCTCCCACAATATTTTTCATTGGGTCCCAAATATGCGCAGCAGCCAAAAATAGCAGATCTACAAGCACTCGGTGCCACGCTATGAGCTTGTAGATCTGCTATTTTTGAATAACCAAAAGTGTAAAATAATGTAATTTTTTGCTCAAATCAAAACATGACACAGATGCGTTCCCGGTCTTATGAGTTAATAAAATAATGAAAATCATGGTTAACCAGTGATTATGATTTTGGCCTCAAGGACAATTCTGCCTCCAACAAAATGTTTGCTTAAGCAAAACTCTGATCATAATGCTAATTTGTTTTACCACAACCACAACCATCTGACTTCAGGACACGTGTTCAGAGGTTTCTAATCATTTATAATCTACTTTAAAACCACAAAGGAGCGCGTTCTGATGTCACTGTAATAAGACATGTGACATGGTTCTCAAAGTGCGGTCCAGGGACCCCCCTGGGGTCCTTGATAGGGTTATCATTATTCTTGTCACCTTTGCTGCTGCATTCTCTGAAGGAAGCCGAACAAAAATAAGTTTTACTCTTATGTACCTGTACTGAAGATATGTAACCAGTGGTGTAAAGTAACTAAGTACATTTACTCAAGTACTCTACTGCCCTAGAAAGCCAAAGTGCAGTAACTATGGAAAAATAAAGTTATTCAACTGGTCAGCCAAATGAGATATCAGCATATAAGTGATATTACACTAATTGTACATCTGTTCTTGAGGTAATTGTTTATCCCCCAAAATCACAAAGGCTAATTTGACCTCTTTGGCATACTTTTGAGGTATTTTTTACTTTACTGGAGTATTTGCAATTTTCAGTACTTTTACTTCTACTCCACTACATCTCAGAGGCAAATATTATACTTTTACTCCAGTACAATTATTAGAAAACTTTAGTTACTAGTTACTTTGTAGATTTTGATTATTATTACAAAACATACATTAACCACTTCAGCCCTGTATACATTTTGGCCATTTGAAAATAGCAGATCTACAAGCTCACAATACATTTAAACACTTGGGACATTCTGCATAATGAGTGCTTTAAAGTGTTTGTACTTTAAGTCCATTTTGATGCCAATATCTTTGTATTTTTGCTCAAGTAAATTTTGAATTCCGGACTTTTCCTTTAACAGAATATTTCTACATTGCCGTATTGATACTTTTACTTAAGCACAACATTTGAAAAGCCAAACAAATATAGATAACTTGTTTGGCTTTTTTGTTGTTCTCTTGTTTGATCTTGTTTGATGAGGAATATTGGCAAGCAGTGAACCCAGCCCACTGTGTCACTGTCCGTGGTGCTGAAATGGACGTCTCTCACTCTCTCACATTGTTTCTGTTTGTATACAGAGTAGGTTCTATGCACAGCAGCCATATTGGAAAGAAATTGGGCCTCTTCCTTCCTTCCTTCCTTCCTTCCTTCCTTCCTTCCTTCCTTCCTTCCTTCCTTCCTTCCTTCCTTCACCTCCAGGTGTTCCTTCACCTCCAGGTGTTACCAATGATATTAATGAAGGGTCTGTTCCATTTAGTGTAGCACAGTTTGTGGTTCTCGTTTTAAAACGTTTTAATTTCAAGGACCCCCATAACTCTGGGAGTTATGAGTGTACAAATGTACACACCCTAAGGGGCCATTTGGAACCCCCCTCAAAGAACCATGAGGGTTCCTGGACCACACTTTGAGACCCACTGGTGTAACAGAGTGTTTCCAGTGAGCCAACATGCACAATATCAGCACCCTGACTCTGTTTGACCAGAATGGAACAGAGCCTTCATTAGTATCATTGGTAACACCTATGAAGGAAGGAAGAGGCCTAATTTATTTCCAATATGGAAATAGATTTGTGAAAATGTGTGCAAATCTGTGAACATATATATATATATATATATATATATATATATATATATATATATATATCATATCATATCATTTTAAAGCGAATATTTTTTACTGAAATCTTAGCTTCTGGGGGGGTCCCTGGAACAACATATTTTTAGATGGGGGGTTCGCGGCCAAATACATACAAAAATGTTGGGGATCCTTGACAATTATGATAAAGTAGCAACATATGTTTTTTTTTTGGAAAACTGTTGGGATTTAGAAGACATTTGTAGAATCGGCTTCAGGTGTTATTAGGTTAATATCCACTGTGGTAGAATCAACATTTACACTAGTCATTGGGTTTTATCTGCTTTAAAGGTAGGGTAAGTGATATTTTTTGGTTAAAACAAAAAGTATTTTTTTTAAAGGTTAAAATACTATATTCTGATCGTAATCATTGCTATAGAGTGTTTGTTCAGTAACAGGAGTCTCCCCGTCTCTCCAGCTCTTTAATAAACAGAAAATACATTTTTCGGTAGGTGTCAAAATCTCAGCCAATCAGGAGAAAGTACCCATTTTTAAGCTTAATTTGTATAGTTTTCAGTTCCAATTTTGCATGCTCATTTCTTAGTGTCATCACTTCCAATTTCACTTGTTTAATCTGTATCCTGATTGAGTTCTCTGTCCTGGTTGGATAAAATTGGAAATGAAACTACAAAAAAAAACAAAAAAACTACAAAATACATTTTCTGTTTTATAAAGAGCTGGAGAGACATGGAGACTCTTTATATGGACAGGACACTCTATAGTAACGAGCACTATCAGAACATAGACCCATTTTGCAATTATTTGAAACTTTGCAAATCACTTACACTACCTTTAATTGTCGTAGTATTTTTAAGTAGAAAGCTATCAATAAAAAAAAAATGCTAATAAAGTAAATCATTCATGATCTTGGAAGGTTATCAAGTTTAAAGGGATAGTTCACCCAAAAATAAAAACTTTTTTCCTATCGATTAGTCACCCCATGGAGACACTCTTTGTGTCTCCTACCGGAACCGCTGCTGGTCATCACATTATAGACTTAGGAATGAGTATATTAATACATAGATGTACCATATACCTATCAGTAACAACGTTTTGAAATGATGTTCCATGTTCTCCTCTTCCACTTTGTTTTCATTGTGTCAGTAACCATTGAGACTCCAAATGTCAGACCCGTACACGCTCCTTGCTTTGCTCTTGTATTGCAATCACCAGCTTTGATCTTCTTTTCAACCTCCTTTGTTGACTCCATGCTGTGCTCCATTGCTGCAACAGTGCTCTCTATACTCTCCCCCCCTGATTGGATGAAATGGGTATCCTGCACTGAATAATGCATGTTCTGTTTACTAAAGGAGCGGGAGAGACGGGGGAGACCCCCTGTTACTGAACAAACACTCTCTATAGCGATGATTACTGTCACAATATAGAGCTGTTTAACACTTTAAAATCACTTATAACACCTCTGACGTAACTATATTGCTGTCGAGGGGAAAACCTTGTATGTCCAAAACCATTACTTTTTCTGTTATCATTTTCGTTTTAAAATAGTGAAAATAGCCAATCTATAAGCTCACAACGCGTTTAGTTGTGAGCTTGTAGATCTGCTATTTTCAATAGTTTTGTGCGACACACTTGTATGATGAATAAGAGCATTCATCTACGGAGAAACATAAAAAGTCGAAATATGGAGATACCAGACTTCTGCCTGACGGCGACGAATTATGAGCCAACCGACCGCCGTAGCAACGCGACAGCGATCGGATGAAAAATGTAATAACCTGTTATGACTGGTGATAAACTGATTAATGTCCAAGTCAACGGTACCCTATAACAAACATCCGTTATGTGCTAATGGCGGAGAGCAACGGCTGGCCGTTGTTATAGAATTATAAATGTTTTATTACATGAGGCTGTATTTACTGTCTATTATGGGCTGCTTGGTCATTTGTGTGATTAATGAGCTGACACACAGAGAAAGAGAGAGAGAGAGAGAGAGAGAGAGAGAGAGAGAGAGAGAGAGAGAGAGAGAGAGAGAGAGAGAGAGAGAGAGAGAAAGCCGGAGGGATAGTATAGTGAAGGAAACCCTCTTGCGTGGGTGTTACCACATTTAGAGGAAAAACAGAACAGAACAGAGAGAGAGAGGGGGGAGGAAGAGAGGGAGGAGGAGATAGAGAGGGGGAGAGAGAGTGTGTGAGAGGAGGGGAATGGAGAGAGAGATAGAGAGAGTGCCTGCTTCATTTTGATTGGCCTCTGTAACCATGGTGAACTCACAAGTGGCCAATTGAGATGGAAATATTGAAAACATATTTGGAACAAAGACGAGACTCTACAGACATTAACTCTCTCTCTCCCTCCAGTGCTTTCTACACTTTCAGATAGTCACACTTGCTTGCATGTACACACACACACACACACACACGCCCACACCCACACCCACACCCGCACACGCACACGCACACGCACACGCCCACACACACACACACACACACACACACACACACACACACACACACACACACACACACACAGAGATTCTCACATTCTCACTCAAACACCCACACAGGAAGCGAAACAGCAACTCTCTCTCTCTCTCGTCCCCCTGCCTTTAACACTCGTCCTGGTTGCTAGGAGACACAAAACCACGGCAACAGGCAGGTCAGCCTGGAAACAGTGGAAAGCTGAGGTAGTGTTCTCTGCTTTCATCACGCACGCACGCACGCACGCACGCACGCACGCACGCACGCACGCACGCACGCACGCACGCACGCACGCACGCACGCACGCACGCACGCACGCACGCACGCACGCACAGCACGCACGCACGCACGCACGCACGCACGCACGCACGCACGCACACACACACACACACATGCACGCACACACACACACACACACACACACACACACACACACCTCATTCATCTGTGACAGTCAGCTAGTTCAGTCACTCTCAACTTTTTTTCATTTTCAAGGACCCCCCCTCTGGTGTATGAATGCACAATTAGGCCACAGGCCCCCATTTGATACAATTATTAATCTCTGGGACCCCCGTCCTACACTGTTAAATCCTCAGTGTTCACTTTGATTCTGAGAGCGGTCCTCAGTTGAGAAGCAGTGACCTATATAATTGACCTGGCAACCAGCTGTCTATGGTATCTTGTGAGGTCACAGACTCCGTCCAATAGGCTCTATGCACAGCAGCCATATTGGAAAGAAATTGGGCCTCTTCCTTACCTCCTTCGCAGGTGTTACCAATGATACTAATGAAGGCTCTGTTCCATTCTGGTCAGACAGAGTCATGGTGCTGATATTGTGCATGTTGGCTCACTGGAAACACTCTGCTACACCGGTGGGTCTCAAAGTGTGGTCCAGGGACCCTCGTGGTTCCTTTAGGAGGTTCCAAATGGCCCCTTGGGATGTGTAAGGCCTTTTGTACAATGGGCGTATCAGTCGGATCGCCGTTCTGGACAACCGCCTATCCGACCAACTCGACGCCGTGCACTGCACTCCCTCGGGTCATCTGCGACGCACGTGCCGAATTTGAAGTTGGTCGGTCAAACGGTTCTCGAGATACAGTACGTGAACTACAGACGTACAAGATTTCACACTTTTATCGTTTAAGAATATATTTTAATATGGAAGTACGTTTCCCATATATACGTTTTATTTTTGTCCATGGACCCTCATCTGAAAATATGTTGTGCCAGGGACCCCATACAAGATTTAAAATGTCTCAAAATCATTAAATTTTTTAAATATTTTTTACACGATTTTTGCGAAAAAAAT
>NC_137605.1:9485952-9500936 GCF_963280865.1 Gymnoscopelus braueri | reverse complement strand
ACTGGTGTATTGCCTGAAGGAACTTCCTCTGGTGTTTGCGTACACGGGAGCGATCCAGCCTCTTCATCAGTTTAGTGTGTTTGTAGATCAACCATGTCTCTCTGAGGACGTTAGCAGCTGCGTTCTTTATCTGAAACACACACACACATACACGCGCACGCACGCGCACGCACACACACACACACACACACACACACACACACACACACACACACACACACACACACACACACACACACACACACACACACACACACACACACACACACACACACACACACGTTTGTGTTACTATCAAGTGGCAAGCATTCGCCGCTGGAAATTACTAAAAAGTGCTGCAGTTCTCATTGATGGCCCAACAGGTGTCACCATTTGCCCTTCTTTGATGGCATGCAGACTTTGCATGCCATTATTAAGACTTTGCATGCCATTATTACCCAATGGGTATTTGACTGGACTTTGCACTTGATTTTATTACCTTAGTAAAACATTGTCATAAATACCTATTGCTTTCAGTCGCTAGTTTAAAGTGTTCTTTCAATTACCATGATATGCGTTTTTGTAAATTATGGTCCCATAAATTTCAAAATTGATGATAAAGTAGCTTTGTCTGGCTATTCAAAAATAGCAGATCTACAAGCTCACAGCGCCTATGTCATGATAACATTACGTGATTATTGTACCGTCATTCCTTCAGTAAATGTTTGCACTGCACAACACTCTCGTGTCTGTGACTTATTGAATAGCTCAGTGGTTTTCAACCAGTGGTCCGGGGACCACCAGTGGTCCTTGAGGGAGTACCAGGGGTCCCCAGCAAAATTAGTTAACATAGCGTCACAATCATTTTTAACCACTTAGCTTTGGCTATTCAAAAATAGCAGATATACAAGCTCATCTTTGAATATTTATATTTTTTAAAGTGAAAATTAACTGATATCTTTGCTTCTGGGGGTCCCTGGCACAAAACATTTTCAAATGGGGGTCCGCGGCCAAATATATATCAATTTAGGGGTCCTTGGCATGACAAAGTTTGAGAAGCACTGCTTTAGCTAAACTGGCGCGGTATCAATTTGGTGGTCCTTGACATGAAAAGGATTGAGAATCTCTGCCCTTGTATGACGTCGTGCTGTACGAATACAGCATGACTTCACGTGGCTCTCCCCAGATGTGACCCCGCAGGGCTGATAATATGTCATTCCAGCAGGCAGGGGGGGCCGTGACAAACCAGCGGAGAAAGCTTGCTGGATATTGAATGAGAGTCTTCAAAGGGATGCTGAGCGGCTAAACAAAAGACAATTATCCCTCTGAGAGCATGAAGGAACCCAGCAGCTAGCGAGCATCAACTGCGTGCATGCACGTACGTACGCACACACGCACGCACCCTTGTGTTACACACACACAGAGCTTCACATTTTGAGCCAGAGGCGTTCTTGCTTCAAACGAAGCGCTGGAAGGTCGCTTACATAACCTCTCGTCTCAGTGGCAGACTCTGAGGCTGGTCCGCCATTGGCTGTCTGCAGTGTGATGGAGCCCTTCTCTTCGTCGACCCCTTTCATGAGACTTTGGGCCACAGAACCCCAGGCAGACAAAGGACGCAATCGTTCAGAAATAACGTTTGTTCATGAGCTGTCCAGCCGGCTCTCATAGACTCCAATGTTATTTCACCGAACTTCTGGTGTGAGTTTGCCACCCGTGAGCGTCATGGCGCATCCCCGGCGTCGTGTGAATTCACACGACCGGGAGGGTTTACCAGGCTATGTAGATCTGCTAATTGTTGGCTAATGTTCCCCCCCCCCATATTAGGCATGCTGGGGTTCAAGTGGTTAATACACTGGAAGCTGTCATTTCAGTGAATATATGTCATGAAAATATATTTGACCCATTGTACCCGTTATCAGAGTACTTAGTAGTACTGCCCTCCTCTGAGACACAGAGTGAGTGAGGAGTCAGAAATAGTGTCATGTTATAATGATCATTAGTGAGGAACAAGTACTGTATAGGTTGAAAATGGGTGAAATGCTCCTTTAAGGCCCAGACCCCTGGTACAGCGCACTACTATATATAGAGGAGAATATAATTAGAGGAAACACCTGCCACTCAATCAACCTGTTGACAGCTCCCATGAGACACCCCCCCCCCCCCCCCCCCCACACACATCTCCACGCACAGCTGAACCCAAATCACCCACCACTACCCAGTGGTGGACAGAGGGGGTCCATAATTCATAACCTCCCATTATTCCGAACGTTAGGTTAGAGTGAGGTTAGGGTTAGGGTTAGATATAATGGGGCCAGTCGGACCCCATTATAACAGGACCTTGGAATAAATGGCATGGGACAAAGTACTCAACCTCAGTACAAAGGGATTCTACTGTTGCGCCTCAGCCTTAAATGGCCAGTCCGGTGCGTCACAAGGGTAGGGACAATAGATGCATGAAGAGATGAACGCTGGAGCAACACGGACAATTTAAGCCTTTTATTTTTCAAGTGCAAGTAATAGTTGACTGACGTTTCGGTCTTTCGACCTTCCTCAGAGTCTCTGAGGAAGGTCGAAAGACCGAAACTCATCAAATATGACTCAGTCTCAAATGCTTCCGTCATACAGTCTGGAGCAACGGAAGCTCTGAAAATGATCAAGCGATAAAGCCGATGTGACGCCTCCTCCCCGCTTCCGTTTAGTCTTTACAGTCCCGCGGATTTGTCCTGATAGAATGTTTATTTATTTTTTTCAATGCATTGCTGTTCCCACCACTGCACGATGGGTTAACGAGAGTTAACATTGTTGAGTATTATTATGTGAGCTACCACTTATCATTGGTTCAGTGTCACAAACATGGTGCAACGTTTGGGCCAGTCGGCAAAGCCCATGGGTCTGGTGGGCCTATCAAGGAAGACGACGACCTTTGATCCCCCGCGTACAGGATATTAATCACCAGCGAAACCCCAGGCTAGGTTTACTGTGGAAATTCCCCGCAACAACCCCAGGCAATGCAGGGCAAGCTTATAATGACTGTGTGTGTGTGTGTGTGTGTGTGTGTGTGTGTGTGTGTGTGTGTGTGATCAGCATTACTGACGGTTCAGGTTATTGAAGAGTCCAGTGAATATGCACAGGCCCATTAGCAGATTGATGTGTGAAATGTAATTTATCATCTGATTAATTAGAGCAGCATGAATCTGATATGATGAATGATGACACCTTCAGTCTGCCTGCCTGTATGAATGTCTGGCTGGCTGACTGACTGACTGACTGACTGACTGTCTGACTGACTGACTGACTGACTGACTGACTGACTGGCTGGCTGGCTGGCTGACTGGCTGGCTGACTTGTTAGCTGGATGGTCTCTCATTAAGTTTTGAAGAGCAATCTCTCTCCCACTCAGTAGGACAGCTGAGAGACGGACAGTGTAGGAGAGACAGACAGTAGGACAGCTGAGAGACGGACAGTGTAGGAGAGACAGACAGTAGGACAGCTGAGAGACGGACAGTGTAGGAGACAGACAGTAGGACAGCTGAGAGACAGACAGTGTAGGAGAGATAGACAGTAGGACAGCTGAGAGACAGACAGTGTAGGAGAGACAGACAGTAGGACAGCTGAGAGACATACAGTGTAGGAGAGACATACAGTTGGAGAGACAGAGGGAGACAGTGTAGGAGAGACAGACGGTAGGACAGCTGAGAGACAGACAGTGTAGGAAAGACAGACAGTAGGACAGCTGAGAGGGAGACAGTGTAGGAGAGACAGACAGTAGGACAGCTGAGAGGGAGACAGTGTAGGAGAGACAGACAGTAGGACAGCTGAGAGGGAGACAGACACTAATGAAATAAATGTCCTGGCACTTCATTGGCAATTACCCTGAATGCACTCTGTACAGATAAGTTGATGTAAACACACCTGAGGGGGAAGTCTTAACAGTTTATTATTCCCTCCATTAAAAAGCACTCCTACATGTTAGCTGACGCTAATGGCTACATTATTTACTATCTCCTAATGTTTAAACGCTCTGTTACAACCAGCGAGGAGAGATGAAGAGAGTTTGAGAGATTTTTTTTCTTTCGTAAATTGGTATACAGGGTTGTATTGGCTGGATTGGGGGATGTATTTAATTAAGAATTCATTTAATTCAGAATTAAATACCTGCATTTTCTTTTGGGAAGTATAGACTGTCTCATACGTTTGATATTTATGTTTGATAATATCCCAATTTAACAATTTAATAAAAAAATGTTGGTTAGACACCCACCATGTTGGACAAAGACATGGAAAAGTGGTATCTTGACATATAGCTTTAATGACAGACTTTAATGTAACAGAACAAGCATGTCCGATTGTTGCACTTTTGAGTTGTCTCCCTTATTATTTCCCTGAGTCACGCTTAACTGTACAGAGTGCACATTTCCCTTATGTCCCTAAGTCGTGTTCAACTGAGAATGTACAGATGTGACCATAGACACCAGAAATGACCCCCCCCGGTGGAACTGAACTAAACGCGGGTGGGTAACATTTTATTGTGAAAATCAGCAATGTTTCTGCCCAAACAACGTTCACACAGCACGCCGGTGAATGCACATACACGCAGTACGCACATGGTAGTTGTTTACATTGTCAGATGATTTTAATTTGAAGGTTGTCTTTGTTTATTTAGTTCAACGTGTTTTTGTCAAAAGAATCATACTAGTCACACAAAAGCATCAAAAGTAGCAGATCTACAAGCAAAAGTAACAGTTTTGGACACCCGGTTTCCACCCGACAGAGACACGATATAAATACGACAGAAAAAACAAACAAACAAACAAAATAAAGTAGTGTGTGTATCTTCCTCCTTGCTCCTCTTCCTCTGCCAGAAATGTACCATAACTACATATTTGATATGAAGGTATTTTTAAAACATGGGCCTTTCAGCTGCATGAAAAATTGAACAGGGAGCGGAGAGAGAGAGAGAGAGACGATAGAGAGATGAGAGAGAGAGAGAGAGAGAGAGAGAGAGAGAGAGAGAGAGAGAGAGAGAGAGAGAGAGAGAGAGAGAGGGCGTGTGCAGGTGTACAGTATGTATATGAGTGTTTTTGCTTGATTGATTGATGTGTTTTTTTTATTGATTGGTTTGCTAATTTAACTTTCGGAATTGGAATGGAAGGAAGTAAATAATAATGGATGGGAAGAGAGAGAGACAGAGAGAGAGAGAGAGAGAGAGAGAGAGAGAGAGAGAGAGAGAGAGAGAGAGAGAACTCCAGGTTGGGTAAATGTGTGCAATCCAGAGTTTAAGAAACAAAGCGTCACAATAAATACTTTAGAACAAATATCGCCACACAAAAAACAGAATTCAAGTGTACATGGACTCAAGTGACAAAGTACCACGTGCAATGTATGTCCGTGACAAAGGCCACGCAGGTCAAAAGTTATTGTACCAATAAAAGTCACTTTGGCAGCACAAAACAAATGGTGTGCGATAAATCCAGTCTTTTTCTGGACTGTATGTCTTTTTTTATCCTGCACCCTTTGAAATTCACATGCCCAACACCCAACGCACACCAAAAAAAAAAGCTTAAGTGCAACGCATGGGTGACGTGCGTCATCTCGTGTTATCTTTGTTTAGCAGAGCAACGGCAGCAGGTAAAAAACTATTTCTGTATCGTCCTGTCCCCCCCCCCCACCCCACCTAGAGGCTCATTCTTACCCAACCAACAATTATTTCTCACCAAGGGGTTGAGTTGTGTGTGCTTGTCTGTGTGCGTGTGCGTTGAGTGCCATAAACGAGAATCTTCGTGTTTGCAATTTTTTTCCAAAAGGGGCGCTCTAACGCAACCTAGGAATCATCCTAGGTCCCTGTAAAATGGAATGGACGGATGTGACAAGCATAGATATATATATAAAGGCTAGATGGCTCAAGGGGGTGTCGCAAGCGTAGCTCAACCGCGGCCATCTTGCAACAGTCATTCATAACATTATGTCTATGGTGCATATACTTTGAAATAACCATAGCGTGCTCAATTTTCATCCGATTTTCAAACGGTTTGGTGTGTTGTAAACACCAAAGATGTAGTTATGATACTGCATACTTATAATTATAATCATGTTGTAGTTTTTTTATAACATTAAGTATGCAGTATCATAACTACATCTTTGGTGTTTGCAACACACCAAACCGTTTAAAAATCGGATGAAAATTGAGCACGCTATGGTTATTTCAAAGTACATGCACCATAGACATAATGTTATGAATGACCGTCGCAAGATGGCCGCCATGTGGCCACGTCGTACTCCATTGGCCAGCAGCGCGGGTGAGTCATCTAGCCTTTATATATATCTATGGTGACAAGGGCCCAAAAACGTCTCTTCCGTCCTCTCCAATGATAGGATGTGGAGAAAAACGGCCATATCTCCATATCTTTTTACAGTGGTGAAAACAAGCCATTTTCGACGTGCGATCACTCTGCAATGGCGGATCGCGTTAGAAATATTATTGTTCCAGTCGTTAGTCGGGACCCTCGACCATCGCACACACACCCTTTGTTTACATCCGGGTCCTTGTGGAGGCTTCTACAGCTCTAAAAACATCAGCGTAAACGGTAAGAACGGTGGCACTGGATGTACCCTGTATTAAAAAACCTCTGGCACTAAATGTATCTCCTAAAGAACAGGAGAGTTGCGTCACCTCTGTTCACTTCACCGGGCCAGTCTTCTACAGAGCCTTCTATTGGCGAATAGTGACAAAGCCCTGAACCGGAGGTTTACGGAATGCACTGGAGTCTGTGAGCGTTTGTAACTATTAAAGGTCCTTACACACCGGGGGCGATTTTTTCATGCGAATAATACGTTTTTTTTTTAAAAAACGTATAAAGTCAATGCAAGCTTCCACAGAGCGAAAAAGTGAAGAAGCGAAGCGAAAAAGCGTATTTTATTTATACGGAACGAGTCCGAATTTTGCGTATATATATATATTCGCATAATCGCCGGTGCGTAATGACCTTTAGAGTTTACATGAACCACGTGACCGGCGCTGTTTTCTGCCCCAGAGGTGATGCAACTCTCTAATACAAGGCTCTGACATTGTAGAGTCTCACCCCAATAGACCATATTCACACGGCGGCCATGTTTCTATGAAGTCAATGAAAGTAGCCACCCCGTGTGGCAGCACTTTCAATGTTAAATTCCAATATGGCCGCCGTGTGAATATGGTCTATACCACCGATCAGGTGAGTGTCTCCACAGGGCCAGCCCAGCGTAGTGACGGCAGCAGTGGTGTAAAAAGTACTCACATCTTTTACTTAAGTAAAAGTAACAATACCACAATATAAAAAGACTCTGTTACAAGTAAAAGGCCTGTGTTCAAAATGTTACTTGAGTAAAAGTACAAAAGTCTTGGCATCAAAATATACTTTAAAGTATCAAAAGTAAAAGTACTAAAATGTTTGAAAATAGCAGATCTACAAGCTCACGATGCGACGCGTTGTGAGCTTGTAAATCGGCTATTTTCAAACATAGCCTATGTATAAAATAGGGCTAAAGTGGTTAATGTATGTTTTAATAATGTAATAATAATTTATATCTGCAAGGTAACTAGTAACTAAAGTTTTCAAATAATTTTAGTGGAGTAAAAGTATAATATTTGCCTCTGAGATGTAGTGGAGTAGAAGTAAAAGTATTGGAAATTGGAAATACTCAAGTAAAGTACAAATACCTCAACATTTTACTTAGGTACAGTACTTAAGTAAATGTACTTAGTTACTTTCCCCCACTGGACGGCAGACACTTCAGCACTGCGGCCTATTGAGGGGAGGTATGTTCCAATTTTCATTTTCAATCAGCTTGATGTGAGGACACCTGTGCAGGCGTTGACTGACAGGCCGGAGACAGCTGCGCTGAGTTGGTTCTGATCAAATATTTGACTATATAAGCTCAACACTCATTCATAGCTGGCTCTCCTTTCTGGAGGAACACTCTCATTGGGAGATAAGGAGATTACACTTCACTGGTCCTCTGTCGCACATTTACTGTGTTAGTTTGCCTGACATTGTTGTTTCTGTCTCCTCTATCCATAAGTTTCCTAGGGCGTTGTGGGCATCACTTCCTGTCGATTTGATCCCTGATACCTGATCAAATCGACAGGAAGTGATGCCCACAACGCCCTAGTTAGGCAATATGGGAGGGCGACTGAATGCTACTTTATTCAGTTTTATTGTTTTGGGAATTCGCTCCGACCGGGAAGAAGTTTAAAAATGAAATGTTACACAGGCTGCTCCCCACCCTGATTCCCTTGTAACATTATCCCCCTGAATAAAGTTTCATTATTTGACCTTTACATGTGCCTCTGTGTCCGTTGGTGTGGCTAAAAGTTACACGGTTGACCTTTAAAACATGGAGATAGGACGTTTCTGTCCGACGGCAATGATATTTGCGTCCTTGTGCACCCGGCTGGCTCCCCTGGTAGAGTGCATACCATTACAGCTCAGTCCTTGTGCAGCCGACCAGGGTTCGAATCCAACCTGGGGGCTCTTTGCTGCATGTCCTTCCCCATATATTTCTCTCTCCTTGTTTCCTGTCTCTCTCTCACTGTAGCTATCCGAATAAAGCAGGAAAATGCTTCATTTTGTCCTGAGTAAAAGTATTAAACTAGTGGTTCTCAAACGTTTTTAAGTTCAAGGACCCCCATAACTCTGAGAGTGTACCCAAATGGACCCGGAAGGGTCCATTGATTAGAAATTCATAATTCAAAATATGCTCCTCATTGACTTACATGCTACGGTAAAACAGCAGGTAAAACAGGTAAAAGTCACTATTTTAGCACATAAACGAACACAAACAAAGCTGATTCAGACAATATAGAACATCACCAAACCCAGTACTGTTTATTTTTTTTATACAAATGTCAACTTCCTGCTGATTTTACTATTTGAAGATCCGGATCAGCGGATTCAGTCCGAGTTTTCTTTTTAATAAAAATAGCAAAATCAAGTTTTTTTATTAAAAAAAAAACAGCACTAGGTTTGGTGATGTTCTATATTGTCTGAATCAACTTTGCTTGTGTTTGTTTACGTGCTAAAAGAGTGACTTTGAGAGCTGTTTTACCGTACAATGTAGGGGAGAACCGGTTCGATTGTAACGCGTCTTGGTTGCAACATGCACGTTTTCTCTTGATTCGTCAATGCCATCAACGCCAATGCCATCACGTCAGTATGTGACCAGTGCTGTAATGAACGTGCCCAGGAAGTAAATAGTATTTTCATCCAGGCTAGAGAGAGTTATCGCAGAAAAACGGATTTATCTTAAAGTAAGTAAAACATGTCACCTTGAGTATCTTTGGTCAACAAATATTTCCTTTAATGTTGCTGAGCTAAAACCCACATGGTTGTCTGCATGTATCTGTTCTTCATCAGTTTACATCGTTTTAACACGCTATCCACGTTAGTTCTATTCTGTAAACAAAGCCAAAGCAGTGGAGCGCAGAGCGGGTCGATTGTAACACGCATCTTTTAGGTGTAATCAATGTATTTTCCCATGGAATTCACTCAAACTGCCATCCGGTAATATTTAATGAATTCCTTATGTATGATACATTATCTTATCACATCTTTGGTATGAAAATAATGTAAAACAGTTGCTTGGATTAAATATAATTGATTTAAGCTGAAAACGATTTGTTTAATGCTGTTTTTTAGCAGTGTTACATTAGCAACTCATGCTGTTACAATTAGTCTCATATGCGCTTAAAATGTAACATCAGAACAGCGTCCTCTTTAGGTTTAATAACTCACAACCTGTTTTATCAATCAACTTTAAGTGGTTAATGATAGCGGACATGTGTAGGTCCTTTGCTTGAAAATATTACATAATTATGTAGGTAAAAAGATCGCCGAATAAAATAGTGAAAAGTGAAAAACATTACAACCTTGGCTGTTCTCATATTTTTTATTATCAATTCCTAATCAATGGAGCAATCATTTTTTTATTTCTTGTCCATCTTTGGAGTTACATCATGGCAAGGTAACTACACAACCCAAACCTCTACCAAAGTGGTCTTGCCCTTTAACACTATTACAAAGTCAACCTACTATCACCTTATAGAATATAGGCTACCAATGATTAAATGACTTATGTCCCAGCAGGATTTGGAAAAGAAAACCTGTGCCTAGAATCTGTAACAAAAATAAAAAGTCTATCAGATGACTGCAGTTGATTCAGAACACTAATACCAAGAAAGTGGAGCAATCAATATCAGTCTACTTCTTAGATCTTTAAACTTTCTCCCTGTAAAATAATTGGTTTCAAAATGCTACTGTTGGTTTATAAAGCCTCGAATGGTTTAGGGCCAAAATAAATGTTGTCTCTGTTGGATGTAAACCTCATAATGCCCAGAACTGTTACTTTTTTGGTGATTGAAATGTACCTCAGTTTACTCAGTTTGGCCTTCTGCCCCTCAAACATGATATGACCTTTCGCCACAGTGGCCTTGATGGTTAATGGGGTTTAAGTGGTTAAAGTATAGTGAGTTCTATATTTCGATACAGCAAGGCATTGATATTGAAAAAGAAAATGGCCTTTGTACTTTTGAATATTTACTGCTTTGTCCACCACTGAAATTCATTCTCTTATGGTTTCTGTTTTATTCTAACTATTTTTAGATAATGTTCAAATGCCCTTTTACAATGTGTCTTAATGCTCTGTCTGAATGCCTTAATGTTTAGAGTGCCACTTCGAAGTGCCTACGCAAATAAATAAAGAAACAAACAAAACTTGCCTTTTTAGCGTATTATTTTATGTGGACATAAATAAATTGCTAAAGTGTGTGTGTGTGCGTGTGCGTGTGCGTGTGCGTGTGCGTGTGCGTGTGCGTGTGCGTGTGCGTGTGCGTGTGCGTGAGCGTGTGTGTGTGCGTGTGCATATGTGCGCTCGCGCACACGCGCGTGTGTGTGTGTGTGTACATGTGTGTGTACTCACTCTCTTGGTAAGTTGTGTGTCCATCATAAAGTTGTGTACGTGTTTCTCTGCCTTTGTGAGCTCCAACTTCCTGGCAACCACGGCAACCACCAGAGCTGTGCACCCCGCCCCCTACCGGTACAGAGAGAGAGAGAGAGAGAGAGAGAGAGAGAGAGAGAGATAGAAAAAAATAAACGTATTTCATCGATCTTTCAACAAGCTTTTCACAAAGATCAAAAAATCGTTAAACCCTTAAAACCCTGTAAGCATCTCAGAGTCATTTTTGATTTTTTGCGTTCAAGCTCACAGTACAAGCTCACAGTGCAACACTTTGTGCCGTGCTGCGAGCTTGTACATCTGCAAGTTTTTTTTATATTTTTGAAAAATCTTGATTGTGAGAACTACAGATTTAGAAGGCATTTGGTCACAGGTCTTAATGGGTTTAACCAAAAACCGTATTTTTTTTCAACAAGCTTTTCACAAATCAATCAAAATCAATCAATTATTCTGGCTTCCGCCGTCCTATTAAACATTATTTCTACATCGATGTCCACTGTCATCAATTGTCTTCTACTTCTACTGACACAATTAGCCATCTTTGCTTGTTGAAGATAAAATCCATAAAATGACACTAAACGTTTTTTTGACGATTGATTAAAAAAGCCCAAAACTGACTGACAGCAGCTTATTCTCTGTAATGAGAAACTGTCAGTCATCCAAGCTGGCTAAACTTACACCAAAACTGTCTGTCTGTCTGTCTGTCTGTCGTGTCTGTCTGTCTGTCTGTCTGTCTGTCTGTCTGTCTGTCTGTCTGTCTGTATGTCTTCTGTCTCTGTACAGACAGACAGACAGACAGACAGACAGACAGACAGACAGACAGACAGACAGAGAAGAAGGGAAGCAGACCCCATGGACATGTGATGGACATTTTTCATAAAGGTTCTATTTATGCCACAGACTTATTAATAAATGAGTGTTCCCAGAAAAAACATAGACCTAAGCCTATATGTATTGTATACTGTATACTGCCATTTTAAAACAATGAAAGTCATTCTGCATGATTAAATCAGTGTCCTACCTATTCTGAAGAATGTATTTATTAGTTTATCTATTTATTAAAAATAAAAAAAGAGAAAATCCACAATCATGGACAAGTCCGTTGATGACCCCTGAGGGGAGGTGAAAGTAAAAGAAGAGAGCTGAAGCATTGGCTCTCAAAGTCGGGTCCGGGGACCCCCAGGGGTCCTTGGGGACCAGGGGGTCCCCAGCAAAATCAGTCAATATAGCGTCACAATCATTTTGACCATAACCTTATTTTATACTTTGGCTATACTTTGGCTATAAGCTCATAGCACGGCACCGAGTGCCGCGCTATGAGCTTGTAGATCAGCTATTTTTTTTCTTCTAAATTTTTATCCCGCGATTTTGTAACCCTATTTTTTACACCCAGTGCCAATTGTCTATGTAATCCTGGGCACTACCTTCCCTCTGCCAACCTAGGGAGGCCAGGGCCGAGCTCATGCCTCCTTCAATGCATGAGAGCCAACTGACCTTCTTGTCACCCGACAGGGGAGAGTTTCCCTGGTTGGACGTAGCGCGTGGAAGGAACACGTTATTCCAACCAGTTCCCTTCCCCTCCATCAGGCGCCCCGGCTGGCCAGGGGGAGGCAGTATAGTGACCAGGATTACTGCATGTTTTTGTGAGGGTACCTACCCTAGGAGACACGGGGAGAACATGCAAACTCCACACAGAAAGGCAGCTTTGAAAAATCCCTGGCGCAAAAGATATTTTTGAGATGGGGGGTCCGCAGCCAAATACATATCATTTTGGGGGTCCTTAACATAAAAACGTTTCAGAACCACTGCTGTATAGACTTCCTCGTGTGAAATAAATGATTCCTTTCTCTTGTCCAACGAATGCACTTTAGTTTACGTGCATACACTAGGGAGAGCACAGTTCAATACAAACATTACATGAGATGGCAAATATGCATCAACATAACTGGATAGCACATACTGTACAGTACATTAAGGAAGCAGCACATATAGTATACATTAACATACAGTATACTTTAACATACTGCATTAAGTAGGAGCTAGGTCATGCACATTAACATAGCACAATGAGGTATAGCATATAGCGTCTCTCGCCGCAGGCTGAAAACCCACCTCTTCAGGAAACACTGCACTTCCTCTTTGCCTTGCCTACTTGTTGTCAATTAATTGTACGAGCTCTTGTCTTATCGGATTTTGTTTATTCGATACACTAATTGGTTTTAGCTCTGGCTCATTTGATTTTCCTATTTGTCTCATCCAATTAAGAAAGTAGGTAGCTGATATATTGCACTTTTACCTTATAGCGCTAGGTATACTCTTAGTTGCTTGTTTTAGAAGAGAATGCACTTTAACACATTGAGTGCCAAAAACGGTCCGGACCGTTTTTGAGAAGCTATGCGTTATGTGCCATAAACGGTCCGGTCCGTTTTTGGCCCATTTTTTTTTAAATATATTTTTCCCACGTGGGGCGCTCTAACGAAACTTTGGGATCATCCCAGGAGTCTCTAAGAAGGAGAGGCCGGATGTGGATCCGGTCGGCCGCTCCAAAGTTAACTCCTTGACTAAAAGCTTAATATCTCCTATTTCTTTTTAACGTGGTGGAAATGAGCCGTTTTCGATCGGCGATCACTCTGCAATGGAGGATCGCGTTAGAAATATTATTGTTCCAGGCGTTAGTCGGGACCCTCCGCCGTCTCGCACGCAGGCTTTGTTTACATGCGCGTCCTCGTCTGGGCTTCTACAGCACGCAACATATCAGCGTAAGTGGATGGAAGATATGCTGGCACTAGATGTACCCTATTTTAATAAACCTCTGGCACACGATGTGTTAAGACTTCTGGTGATTAGTAGTTTCGTTCCCTACCTACTGTACGTTGAATACACTTATTGTAAGTCGCTTTGGATTAAAGCGTCTGCTAAATGACTGTAATGTAATGTAATGTCTCTGTCATAAAAATGAGCGATAGCGGAGACTCCGCAAGTCCGCTGGTCATCATTATTGACAAAAACAAAACAATCTCCATGAATTCAAGGCTTCATAGAAATATTTTGGATGAACTACTCCTTTAACAGTTATTCCGATGTCTCGACATTTTCAATACTTTTACTGCAGTATACTCCACTACATCTCAGAGGCAAATATTGTACTTTTACTCCACTATAATAATTATAGTGGAGTATTTGAAAACTTTTGTCACAAGTTACTTTGTAGATTTTTGATAATTATTACAAAACATACATTTACCACTTCAGCCATTTGAAACTAGCAGATCTACAAGCTCACAATGCGTAGCGATGCGACGCATTGTGAGCTTGTAGATCCGCTATTTTCAAAAGATTTTTTTATACATTTTGAACTTCTGAAACATCAACACTTCTGCACAATGAGTACTTTTACTTTTGGCACTTTAAGTGCATTTTGATACCAATACTTTTGTACTTTTACTCAAGTACATTTCGAATTCCGGATTTTCACTTGTAACAGAGTACTTCTACAGATTTCTATGTCTTGCAGTATTGATAGCCTACTTTTACGTAAAGTAAAACAAGTGAGTGCTTTTACCATCTCTGCTAACCCTTTCCTCCATTGACCACGAGCGTGTCGTGCAGGGAATGATTATCATATGCCCTCTGAAAAAAACCTAGAACACACCACTGCTTAAAGGCAGTGGTTTTCGACAGGAAGAAGTACTAGTAAGATATTTGACTTAACCCATTAAGACCTGAGGCGATTCTTTAAAATGTTTTTTGAACAGTTTTTCTAGATTTTTCAAAAATAGCAGATCTACAAGCTCATAGCGCGGCACTCGGTGCCGCGCTATGAGCTTGTATATCTGCTATTTTTGAATAGCCAAAGAAATCTAAAGTGACACAGATGCGTTCCAGGTCTCAATGGGTTAAGTAAAAGTAGCAATACCACAATATAAAAATACTCTGTTACAAGTAAAAGGCCTGTGTTCAAAATGTTACTTGGGTAAAAGTACAGAAGTATTGTCATGAAAATATACTTAAAGTAC
>NC_137605.1:9478452-9483452 GCF_963280865.1 Gymnoscopelus braueri | reverse complement strand
CCGTGGTCCGGGTGCCCATGGTGGATTTCTAACACTGTTGGCCTTCAGTGTCGTCATGGTAACTAGGCTGAGATTTCCACCTAAAGAGAGCCATTATAGTCATCTCCTCTTTTAACTCCATCCCTCCTTCCTTCTATCCTTCCACTACTACACCCTTTTCTCCCTCCATCTTTTCATCTCTCTCTCTCTCTCTCTCTCTCTCTCTCTCTCTCTCTCTCTCTCTCTCTCTCTCTCTCTCTCTCTGCATGTACTGCGTACCGTTGCTGTCGGGCAGAAACCTCGTATCTCCATATTCTAACTTTTTGATTTTTTTTGTAAATTAGCGCCCTACTTGATACCACACAAAACCATCAAAAGTAGCAGATCTACAAGCTCAAAACGTGGCACGGAGCGACGCGTTTTAAGCTTGTTGATCTGCTACGTTTGATGCTTTTGAATTGGAATCCTGAAAAGCAACAGTTTTGGACATATGAGGTTTCCACCCGACATTATGTTTACTAAGGAGCTGGAGAGATGTTGTAAAAGTCGAATAACATTGTTATAAAGCTGTTGTTACACAATTTTAAGATTGTTATAATGTAACTCTGAGAGGCTACACATGCAATCAAATGGACCCGTCCATTTCATTGCATTCGTACCCTCTCAGTGTTACAAATAGTTATGGATATCTGCTTTGATTGATTGATTGATTGATTGATTGATTGATTGATTGATTGATTGATTGATTGATTGATCGATTGATTGATTGATTGATTGGATACTTAAAGGGATACTAGGCAGGATCAGAGATCTGTGTGAGTACACACACTCCGCCCCCCCCCCCCTCTCTGACAGGTATCAAAGTGATTGCTGTCTTTGATGCGTTCATTGATTAGAGAGAGCACTAACGAGTTTGACACATTTTATGGGCCCAATCAAATCAACTCAGGGCACAACCCCTTTGAAGTTCAAAAGGATCAATTAAGAGCTCCGGCCGAGACCCTCCCCCCCCCCCCCTCTCCCCCCACAGACTTTTCAGTCCTTGCAAAGGGATGAATGTCAACATACAACATAAACAAAACCAAAATACAGCCAGAGGGATGTGTCTTTCTGCAGGAAAACACAGCAGCATCATTATATAGTGGCTGATAGAGGGGGGGGGGGGGGGGGATAGCAAAATAAATATATAAATGTATGTTTAAAATTTAGGCTCAAAGTTACTGTCTGCCTTTAAAGATTGTTAACACAGGTAGTATGTCCATTCAAAACCTAAAAAAAATTAAACACACTCCAAGTGAGAGGAGAGAAAGGTAGAACGAGAGAGGGTGAGAGGAATAAGAGAAAAGGTGAGATGGAGAGAGCGAGAAAGAGAGATGATGATGAAGAGAGGAGTGGTGGAGCAGATGGTAGAATGAACAGGAAATAAAATAGACTGTCATGGAGGAGAGAGAGAGAGCGAGAGAGAGGAGAGCGAGAGGAGAGAGAGAGAGAGAGAGAGAGAGAGAGAGAGAGAGAGAGAGAGAGAGAGAGAGAGAGAGAGAGAGAGAGAGAGAGAGAGAGAGAGAGAGAGAGAGAGAGAGAGAGAGAGAGAGAGAGAGAGAGAGAGAGAGATGAATGAACAAACAGAGAGAGATAAAACAGGAAAAGAGAGACAGAGTGTGGGAGAAATTGTGAACTGCAAATTACAACCTTATTATACAACAGCGGACAGCATCACACACACACACACACACACACACACACACACACACACACACACACACACACACACACACACACACACACACACAGTTCCAGAGAAACAGATGCAGGCAGACTAAGCGTTGCAGAAATGAATGTATTTGCTAATCCGCGAAAAAGCACAGGCAGACAGACAGACAGACAGACAGACAGACAGACAGACAGACAGACAGACAGACAGAACAGACAGACAGACAGACAGACAGACAGTACAGACAGACAGACAGACAGACAGACAGACAGACAGACAGACAGACAGACAGACAGACAGTACAGACCATAATCCGGTGAGCAGACAGACTCCTTTGCCACAGTAGGTGTGAGGGACCATGTCTCCGTAGCCGATGGACAGGAACGTGATGGAGATGAGCCACATGGCGCCCAGGAAGTTACTGGTGACGTCTTGAGCATCATGATACTGACACGCACACGCACACGCACAACACACACACACACACACACACACACACACACACACCACACCACACAACCCATCACTGTCCGCCCTGGCACGCACACACACAAACACATCTCAGCCTGAACAGTACGTATACCTGCTGCCAGGCACGTGTCGTGCACACAGAAACATCAAAGTAGCGCTCAGTAGCGCTTCCGGTTTCGGGCGGTAGCGAGTGCGCGCGGCCGCGGTAAACGGCGTGCATGGACCGTGACAGGTCTAAGCTAGCCCGCGCCAGTGGTGTAAAGTAACTAAGTACATTTACTCAAGTACTGTACTTAAGTACACTTTTGAGGAATTTTTACTTTACCAGACTTTACTTCACTACAATATTTGAAAACTTTAGGTACTTGTTATTTTGCAGATATACATTATTACATTATAAAACATATACACACACACACACACACACACACACACACACACACACACACACACACACACACACACACGCACACACGCACACACGCACAGCTACACACCACGCACACACACACACACACACACACACACACACACACACACACACGCACACACACGTCACTCACTGACTACCAATGACATCTCTAGAGTGTGGTTTCAATGCTCTGTTGTTGCTAGGAAACCTGTGAAACCCATGTCAACATCCTGTCAGTCGTATACACCAGAGGTTCTCAAAGTGGGGTCCGGGACCCTCAGGAGTCCTTGAGGGGTTCCAGGGGTCCCCAGTCAAATTAGTTGATATTTGCTGTTTCACCGTTTGTTTTGGTTGAAAGGGACCTTTTTGGGCTAGACCAAAACACCAACATAGGCCACAGCGAGAGGGCAATGTGTTGTGCAGTTAAACACCACCACACTACTCCAGTGGCTGATGACTGCTGGTATGGAAATAATGGGTAAAAAAGAAGAGGGCAATGTCACATACTATGCCTTTAAGTAAGCCTTTAAGTAAGCAAAGTTTACGTACGGTCTACTCCTGCAATATTTCCACCCAACTACAAACAGAAAGGAGAATGAGAGAGGGAGTCCCATTTCAGCACCTAGGACAGCGACACAGCTGGCTGGGCTTACTGCTCGGCAGTGTGTTATTAACTACTTAAACCCTCTGTTATTAGTAAAACCAGTGGTGGAAAAAGTACTCACATGTTTTACTTAAGTAAAAGTATCAATACTGCCATATAACAATACTCTGTTACAAGTAAAAGTCCGGAATTCAAAATGTACTTGAGTAAAAGTACAAAATGGGTATCAAATGTACTTAAAGTACCAAAAGTAGAAAGTACTCATTATGCAGAATGTCCCATTTCAAAGGTTTTCAAATGTGTAAAATGTAAAAGTCAAAAAATCTTTTGAAAATAGCCGATCTACAAGCTCACAATGCGTCGCATCGCGACGCATTCTGAGCTTGTAGATCGGCTATTTCAAATGGCCAAAATGTACATAGGGCTGAAGTGGTTAATGTATGTTTTATAATAATAATCAAAATCTACTAAGTAACTATAGTAACTAGTTTTCAAATAATTGTGGAGTAAAAGTACAATATTTGTCATGTACTTAGTTACTTTACACCACTGAGTAAAACGGACCTGAGTTGCAACTGCTGTTGTTTACTTCTGCATCTCTTTGCCAGAAACAGCCGTTCGACGAGGTCGGCAAGGTTTTGTCTCATCGGGATTCTTTGGTCTGAACTAAAGAAACACCAGTTAGTTGGTCTGTCTGTCTGTCTGTCTGTCTGTCTGTCTGTCTGTCTGTCTGTCTGTCTGTCTGTCTGTCTGTCTGTCTGTCCAACACCTTGGTCAGAAACAAGAAGCTCCTTAGTTGCGAGCTGTATTTGCTTTGAACCTTCAGGCTCTAGAATATGAACCCTGCTGAGTTGGTGTTTTCTCTACTGCCTCACTCTTAGGCTAGAATGATGACTTACACAGAAGATATCTCAAAATTTAATGGCAGATTGCAACGAAAACAACCTAACTTGACCATTTTTATATCAATGGCAATGTCAGTTTGGTCAATTTGTCTTTTTACTAGAAGGGCTTTTGTACATATAGTGTTTGTGCTTGTTGATGACATGAATTATTGTGTACATTTGTTATGCTATGTTAATGAATAGAATACATAAGACCACAATGGATACAAGTCCCCAGGATTTTTTTTAATGTTATCCTTTTAGCCTTGATGTCTGACTGTACCTTGTGCTGTTTACATTCATGACTAAAGAAGTATTCAATCACGTCTACGTCGAGTGAAGCCAGAAAAACAACTGAACTGCAAAGTTGAGAGTAATTCAGCTTTAGCACAGAGCAGTCTCAGCCAACCAGATGTGTGCTGTGCACTGAAGTGGGCGTGGACTAGACGTATACACACTCGACAGCACTGGAGGCAGACAGAAACTGACTATGAACTGAATGAAGAGCGACTGCATGGCCCGTTGCTTGCCTATAAAAATGTATAAATGGTTTACAAACGGGCTGCTAGAGACCAGCTTGGAGTGTTTGCACTTCTTCTCCTCCGTGCCCGTGAGCTGTCTCTGCCAGGCACAGCTGCAGGCTTTGATCTGAAACCTGAGGCGCTGGAACTCTCACTGGAGCACAACTCACTTATCGTCGCTGTCGGGGCAGAAACCTCTCAGGCAGAAACAAAAGCATCAAAAGTAGCAGATCCGCAAGCTCGAAACGCGTTCGAGCTTGTAGATCTGCAACTTTTGATGCTTTTGAATTTGAACCCTGAAAAGTAACAGTTTTGGACATACCGATGTGGGTCCACGTGTTGCGCTGAGACAGAAACAAAGGTGAATGCTTAAAGATGGGGTGCCATGATATTTTTGAACCCTAAAACCTGATCATAA
>NC_137605.1:9465929-9473429 GCF_963280865.1 Gymnoscopelus braueri | reverse complement strand
GTGCACTATGCTGAGGGTGCAAAGCTGTCGCTGACGGAGGAACCTCATTTATCACACCCTGATCATTTAATGGTAGGACATTAGTGTAGAATCGTTCACATGTTTGCAGAGAGAACACGATTATATCTACAAGGACCATCTGACAGTCTTCCTGTGGAATCGGAGAGGCCATATTGCACTCCGCGACGCACGAGGTGGGGCTATAGCGCTCATTGCTCAAGAACATGGGATTATCTGTGGGCCCCAGATGCGACGTGTTCATCTTTGCACATCAAATGAACTTTTGTACCCCAGAATCATTTAAACACATACAGAGGTTTCCTTTCTGTACATCAGTTTAACCCTTCCCTTTGAGACCGCCTCAAATGGGATGTCCCACACACATTGAAACTGTATGTGTATATATACTACTGTCCTTTCGTTGATAGGGTCACTTCGTGTTATCCACTCAATTCTCCTTGTCCACATTCATCTGACCAGACTTGAATCACCTAGAGAAAGAAAATCTTTACAGGATTCAAATTCAAAAGCATCAAAAGTAGCAGATCTACAAGCTCGAGCTTGTAGAACCAAGCGTTCTACCAATTCTAATTGGTTTAGGGAAATTCTGTGTCAGACTGAAGCTCCACGCAGCTTCAGTCTGATAATCAGGCTAACGATATAGCTCTTTACTCCATTTTTCTCATAGTAACGTCTTGATTTCCTTAGTTCCTCTCATGATCTCGAGTCATGTATGTCATAATCTTGAGATAAGGCTTTCTTGAGTTTATGAGATAATTTTCTCGAGGTCATAAGAAAAAACTAAATGTTGTTTTCCCGAGATAACGAGATACACAGTATGAAGCCAAGCTTAAATAAACCACAAACTCGAGTCAGACGAGCGTAAGCACATATGGATTTCAAAATAAAGGCGTTAGTGACAGATCCAATATATTGCCTTCTTTTTCGATCAATATCAAGTGTTCTAGAAGAAGAGGTAGCAGGCAGGTTGGCAGGGATGACACATGGGACATTGTAAGCAGTGGTGTAAAGTAACTAAGTACATTTACTCAAGTACTGTACTTAAGTACACTTTTGAGGCATTTTTACTTTACTGGAGTATTTCCAATTTTCGGCACTTTTACTTCTACTCCATTACATCTCAGAGACAAATATTGTACTTTTACTCCACTACAATAATTCTATTTATAGTGGCTCATAGGAATAGACTACGTGACAACCAGGAACAGTCTGGTGACGGCACCCGGGAGCAGCATGGGTTGGTGCCCCAGCCTGTGTCTTCCGTGAGAAAGAAGCCCTACAAACCCACGGTGAGGCCTTTAAGGAGGGCTTTCAGTGGGGGAGTCTGGTGCAACGCTCAGGTCCTGGACCTGGTGAGACGAAGGAGGGGCCCGGACAGGAGGCCATCTACAGAGCCTAGTCCCTCCATGTGCCAGAGCCTCCCCTGGTCCCGGCAGAGTAGTTACGGAGAAGTGGACTGAGGGGCCCTGTCTTTCCCTAAGAGGACTGACCGTGGGTAGCTACTGGTACGTAAGTCGGGGCTTGATCAACCCCGGCTGTGTCGCCTGGGTGAGGGTGTATGTTGTTGCAAGACATACACACCCGTCGACCCCAGGCTACAACACTGATGATACGTCCCAGGTGAAAGCCATTGAAAATAGCAGATCTGCAAGCTCACAATAAGTCGTTATGCAACGCATTGTGAGCTGGATATTTTCAAAAGATTTTTTTATACATTTTATACATTTGAAAACTTGTGAAATTCTGCATTATGAGCACTTTCTACATTTGGTACTTTAAGTATATTTTGATACCAATACTTTTGTACTTTTACTCAAGTACATTTTGAATTCCGGACGTTCACTTGTAACAGAGTATTTATACATTGCAGTATTGATACTTTTACTTAAGTAAAAGAAAATTGAGTACTTCTTCCACCACTGATTGTAAGTTATGTATGCCTATTTTGCTCCATAAAGACTTTTTTTTTACTTACATAATAAACAACTTGCTGACTATGAGTCAACTGACCCGACATTCCTCAAAATGTGTTCTGTCTGAAATAACCTCGTTCTAACTCCAAAGACTAGCAGATGGTTTCCTCCAAGCTCCAGAACTGAGAGTCTGTCACACAGTAGGTATTTATCCCATTAAGACCGGGAACGCATCTCTGTCATTTTTAGATTTCTTTGGGCTATTAAAAAATAGCAGATCTACAAGCTCATAGCGTGGCACAGAGTGCCGCGCTATGAGCTTGTAGATCATAATATATATATATATATTTTTTAAGCAAACATTTGTCACTCAAATCTTTGCTTCTGGGGATTCTACAAATGTCTTTTTTTGTTGTTGAAAAAAACGTGTGTTGCTATAATATCAGCGGTTCTTAAACCTTTTCATGTCAAGGACCCCCAAAATGATATGTATTTGGCCGCGGACCCCCATCTCAGAATACCCCCAGAAGCAAACATCTGAGTTAAAAATGCTCTCTTTAATATATATATTCAAAGATTTGCACAAATCTTCCCAATTTTTCAAAAATAGCCGATCTACAAGCTCATAGAGAGAGACAGATTATTTCCCGGATTGAATGTGTTAATACAGTGTCTTAGTGATGGAGCACATTATTTCCTCTAAAATATAAAGCTCTTATATTAAAAAAAGAAGCGTCTACTCTGGGCTTTGAACTAGCACAACAACATGTCATGCTGTGACTGGAAGATCCAAACAAATAGAGCCATTATAACGCCGTTAAAATAGAAAATGGGGGGAAAAAACTGTTGTTGATCCAACCAAAATAAATGATGCTTTTAGTTTTTTTTTTAGGTCTGTATAAATCTGAATAAATGGATATAGTTCAGAAAAACTAAATGAGTTTTTTAACTAAGCTAAATGAGTTTTTCCCAACTTTAACCCATTAAGACCGGTAACGCATCTGTGTAACCACTTTAACCATTATTTTATACTTTGGGTATTCAAAAATAGCAGATCTACCGCACTATGAGAAATCGTGAACATTTTTGCACATCTGTAAAAAAAAAAAAAAAAAAAAACTGTTTGGATTCAGAATGTATTTGTAGAATCCCCAGAAGCAAAGATGTTAGTTAAAATGTTCGCTTTAAAAAATATAAATTCAAAGATTTGCATAAATTGTCATGATTTTTCAAAAATAGCAGCTCTACAAGCTCATAGCGCGGCATTTGTAGATCTGCTATTTTTGAATAGCCAAAGTATAAGATAATGGTTCAAATCGAAAAAGGACAGATGCTTTCCCGGTCTTAATGGGTTAACTGAGGAGGCTACAACTAATCTTGATCAAAAGTTATGCATAAAATAATGATGGTTGTGTTATTATGGAGGAGTATGCACCGTGGAAAGGCCCTTAGGGGCCTGGCATAGGATCATTACATGTGGGGATGTCAAAACACTCCAGATGTTCCTGAGTTGATTTCTAAAAGGACAGAACGTTGTAGTTGTTGACACTAAACTGTGTTTATTACACATAATGAATATTTTCCTGGAAATGAAGAGAAATGCAAAGTAATCAACGTTTCTCTGTTACAAGCCAAACATGTAATTGCTTTATACAGTAAATGGAAGGATATTTGGAGATCTCATTCCAGTCCATGGATTAGAGAGATGTCTTGTGATCTGGCATTACACAAAAACTGTCACGCACAGTACAAAAGCTGCAGCATACTCTTAAGAAGGCAAACGTTTTTTCAGCTTCGCCGATAAGAAAAGAATGTAGTAATTGTGGAGCAAAGTATCCAACAAACAAACACAGTACAAACAAATGAACGCAGTACAAACAAACAAACGCAGTACAAACTGAAAAAGGCAATTCTTTCAAGTCTGCGATCTTCTAACTAAGGGCCCGTACACACTGCAAGATGTTTGCCACAATTATGCTGTCACCGATCTATTTTGGTGCTCGCCGATCTGATGCAAGATCGGGCTTTGCTCGGCGAGGTGTTGCTCGCTGTGTATGAAAGGCTCTGCGAGAGGATACGGTCGCGATTCCAGCACTCAGCGATGCCTTCCCGAGCGTTTCTATCTAGCAGGCTTAATATTTGGCTTTGTCGCCGACTGGAAATCCTACAGTATGAACGGGGTTGCGACCGCACCCCGAGAAGATCCATGTTGCAGCCAATGACAACACTGTGATCACAGACAGAAAGTCTGTCTGTCTGTCTGTGGACATGGATATCGATATAGGCTATATACCTTTATTCCATGGGTAAATTCCGGTGTCATACATATTGGTAGCTATATTAATATTGCTGTTAAATATAGTCTATATATATAAAACCAACGCATCTCACTTGAATATGTTGATAAAACAGCGTCGGAATCAGCAGTACGCAGCAACTGTTATTATGGACCACATAAGCTCTCTCTCTCTCTCTGTGTGTGTGTGTGTGTGTGTGTGTGTGTGTGTGTGTGTGTGTGTGTGTGTGTGTGTGTGTGTGTGTGTGTTGTGTGTGTGTGTGTGTGTGTGTGTGTGTGTGTGTGTGTGTGTGTGTGTGCGCGCGCACACACGTGCAGAGAGAGAGAGACGCAGAGAGACAGAAAATTATTTAATGAAAATCGTTAGCGTCCTAGTACACTCAGTAGTTCGCGAGATACAGTACGTGAACTACAGATGGATACACAGAAAGAGATTTTGTGCATATAGAGTTAATGTCTATAGATCCTAATACAAATATTTTTAAATAAATAAATATCTGTATATAATGTCATTGTTGATTCATTTATTATGTATTGTTTGATTTGACCTTTGTCGTGTAGCTCCCGATGAGAGTGTTGTGTTGTGTATCTATCCATACTGTATGTGTACAGCTAAAATGTTCAACAACAAAAAAAACAGTGCTTAGTCACATTGTGATTTATAAGCTTTTATGTCTGTTTGTGTTGCATCTTGCAGTCTTGTGTGTTTTTTTCTTGCCGGGTCTCTCCAGGTAGTGAGTGATTAATCACTCCAGACTTCACTCATGTCATCAGGGCCATGCTGCTTAAACACACGCAGGGCCTCATTTATAGAACGCTGCATGGATTCCATACTCAAGTTGACGTGTGCACAAATCACAAACCTGCGTGCCGTTCTCCCTTCATGAATCAGAATCAACCTGAAATTGGGCGCACGTGTGTACGAGCCTCATATCCCGCCCCATTAACTCCCACAACATAAAGTGGTTCATGAAAATTGGATCCGCTGGGTGGGGCTCTGCAGCAGCGTTGCCATGTCTGCCTATTATAAGCAACTTTGGGCTTGTTTTTCTGTAAAGTTGCTTGTAAATATTGGTAGTTGCGGGTTGCAGGTTTTTGGGCTTGTTTCTAAAGTGTAGTTGCTTATATGGGCTTGTTTTCTAGTAGGGGTCATCAGGGACGCAGGGGGGGGGGGTTGAACATAGTACATTTGTTGTACCTTATTAACTGAATTAACCGAAATAAACTAACAAAAATGTTCACGTGCTCGGTTCTAAAATGCCCTCTGAGTCCTTGGGGGTCATCAATGTGTCCGTACACGGGCAAACGTGTCCGTGGCAAGACTTGTCCATGTCCGCGGCAAATCTTTTGATTAAAAAAATAAATAATAATAATAGAGCCAGCCCTGACTTGCCAGTCTCCAGGTTTTCTTCAGAATAGGTAGGACACTGATTTAATTCATGCAGAAATACCAGTGGTGTAAAGTAACAAAGTACAAGTACCTTGTTACAATACTTCTATAGGCTACTTTACTTTCACTTTTACTTCAATACATTTAAAATAAGAAAATGATTAATAAGAAAATGATTATTTTACTCTCTACATTACCATTGGACACCTCCTTACTCAAATCAAATCAGAATATAATTGCAAGTCACTCAACATCATGATATTGGATTATCCACACTGTTCATATTCACAACAGGTACTCTCATCAAGACAAGATGGCTGCTGTCCATTGTTGTATGCTGATGAATAGGTTTGAAGTGGTTAAACTGCTGTAACGCAATTTTGCTGCGGGGAACCCCGGGAACCCCCTCAAGGACCCCTGGGGGTCCCCAGACCCCACTTTGAGAACCACTGGCCTAGGGTGCCAGTACACCCAGAAACGCCACTGCGATAGAACCATTCCCAAAAAGAATCTTCCATGCCAATGAATGACCTGATTTTAACACAATTTAACAGGATAAGAGCTGGGTTTCCCAAATGCACTCTGACATTAACACTCTAATAAAGACACTGACAGACAGGTATTCAACAGTGGCGGATACAGAACGTGCTTAACACATTGACCGCCGGGCCCGTAGTTCTACGGGCCGTTAAATCCAACGCTTAACCGCCGATCCCGTAGCCTACGGGCTGTGGTGCTTTTTCCTTTTTTTCGAATTTTTTTTTTTTTTCAATTTTCCGGTACGGCACATTTCATTGTAACACCACCGGAAACAGAATTATTTGGGATCCGGTTTTGACGATCACGCCGGCTCCCATTCTAAAGTCTACACTGAAACGCCATTTTCTTCGATTGTAGTTTTTCTCCTCGCTGATCACTGTTTAACATAAACCGTTCTAACTCAACAATGGATGCCCCGTTTGACACGTGGTTTGGACTGGTAGACACAGGGAGATGTTCCCGATGTTTACAAACAGTGCACATATCAATCTTAAGGATTTTAACGACGTCTATGGCGACGTGAAAAAAACAAAAAACAACAATAAAACGTTGGCACTGGTGAGTACATTATGAGATTAACCTCTGGCGGTCAATGTGTTAATGACTGTTCCTGGAAAAATCTGTCTGAGCCCAAGCTTTTTAAAGGGACACTGCACCCAAAAAAAACGTTGTTTCAATGGATTAGTCACCCCATGGAGACTTGAATTCATGGATATTTTTGTAGTTTTTTGTCTCATTCCTAAGACAATAATTTGATGACCGGCAGCGGTTCCGGTAGGAGACACAACGAGTCTCCGTTGTGTCTCCTACCGGAACCGCTGCCTACCGGTTCCGCTGGTTATCAAATTATTGTCTTAGGAATGAGACAAAAACAAAAAAATATCCATGAATTCAAGTCTCCATGGGGTGACTAATCCATTGAAACAAAGTTTTTTTTGGGTGAAGTGTCCCTTTAAGCTTAGATATTATAATGACCGGTGGATGATGGCAACATAAAAAAATCACTGTCTCTGATTGTCTTTAATGCTTTGACAAGTTCAAAGCCATCAGTTCAATTTAGAAAGAAGAGGAAGCTGAAGTAGAAAGTAGACAAAAGCACAGAGATGGCCATGGAAATAATAACAACAATGCACTTCACTTCACAGGCAATTTTTGAAACTGGGTTACAAAGTGCTCCTTATACGCCTTCCCACTCAGCTTTCCTACAATCTTAATAAAGTAAAATAAAGAACAAAGGGACGAGGACTAACCACTCTCCCTCTTTAAAAACACTGCATTCTTGCAAAAATGTGAGCACTTTGTCCACCACTGTGCACGTTACGGTAGCTCCCTTGTTCTAT
>NC_137605.1:9438429-9458429 GCF_963280865.1 Gymnoscopelus braueri | reverse complement strand
GAACGGAACGTGCTAGAAACTCAAACTAGAGACTCTCTTCTTTCTTTTGAGATATTTGGTGTTTACATAGCCATAGCGCAAAATATTCTGTGGGTCTTGAAAGATTAGTAAAAATACTCAAAAACTCGCAGTGGCTGCAGACTTTTCTGAAAAAAACGGTCTAAATGGGTTAACACTAAAGCGAGGGATAAAAAGCAGCATACACTGGTTTCAGCCAAAGGCCTGTGGGAACAGAGCCTGGGGGGATCGGAGGGGCCGCGTCCTCCACAACTTCAGAAGATTCAAGATAAGATTGGTAAATGGACTGCATTTATATAGCATATTTTCTATAGTCTTTCCAACCACTCAGAGGCACTTTACTACAGTATGTGCTTCACATACACACACACACACACACACACACACACACACACACACACACACACACACACACACACACACACACACACACACACACACACACACACACACACACACACACACACACACACACACACACACACACACACACACGCACACACTGCCCCAGTGGAGCACCGTTACACGTATTATGGACGCTGTCTTGCACCCGGCACGGGCCACGCACTCTGGCGCATGCCAACTAACTGGAACATCAAAACACGTGCACACAATGAAAATATACATACAAAGATGTATGCCCGACAGATAGATGACAGACAGACAGACAGACAGACAGACAGACAGACAGACAGACAGACAGACAGACAGACAGACAGACAGACAGACAGACAGACAGACAGACAGACAGACAGACAGACAGACAGATAGATAGATCGGTAGATAGAGAGTCTAATGGGTTGTAGATTAAACTTTTTCATAGATAAGCTTCATAGACTCGTTTGACATCACTATCATGTTGGATTCATGTTAATGTGTATTTTCAGACATTTAACCACTTAAACCGTCAATACTTAGTAAACTTGACCTTTGGCTCTGTACTTGGTCTGCTCCTTTTTTCCCTCTACACCAAACATCTTAGCTGAAAATAGACGATATTTAGCTTTTAATCAAAATCACTTATAGCACCTTTAATGTAATCCGTCTGACTTCTGATAATGTTTGAAGTAGGGCTGGGACTTTAACTGATTAATTTCGATTAAGTAATTACAGAAAATGTACGTGATTAAAAAGATTTAACGCATTTTAATCGCGCTTAGTTTTTGCACCACGGAACCTTTCTCACTGGACGAGTTTCAGGTGTACCGATCATACCGCTGGTTTGTTTATTATTTTTGCCAAGGATATTTGGACTGAGAGTTGGACTGAAGGGGTCTATCTTATTCTTGTTTTTTAAATCAATATGGACTAACTAAATTGTTGGTAGTGTTCTGGCCTTTGAAGCAACAGAAGTTTTTTTTTTGTTAGTCTGGTTTGTTCATACAGGATATTGGACAATAAGTCAAATCAAGACATCTTTATTTGTATTTACCCTAATGGTCAGGGTTTCCACTGTTCTGGAATGTACTTGAAAGTATTGTGTTTTACTTGTGCTTGAGTTTACAGAAGGTCCTTGAATGTACATAGGCTACCTGAATCTCTGAATATATTCCTAAAATTGCTGCACTTTATGGTAAAACTTGCACTGGTCTGTTGGTCTGTTTAGTACCACCTTGATAAAAATACAATTATATTTTGTTGCTTAAACTTATGTATTCACTCATTGATTCACTCATATACCAAAATCAGTTTTAACTGAAAATAAATTACTTCTCAGGTCAAATATTGATATGCGATTAAAAATGCGATTAATTTCAAATAATTCATTACAAAGCCTCTAATTAATTAGATTATTTTTTTTAATCGAGTCCCAGCCCTAGTTTGAAGTGAATGTGGAGCTACTGTACAGTATACACTGATGCCTATTTCCAGAGAAAGAATGGCACTGCGTTTGTGGACGTGGTTCTTTCTGTGTAAATTAGGTAAATATGTTTTAATGACGGCCTCAAAGTGATTCATATATGTATCGTCTCTGTCAGGGGGAAACCTCATTATGTCCAAAACTGTTACTTTTCAGGATTCAAATTCAAAAAGCAACAAAAGTAGCAGAACTACAAGCTCAAAACGCGACGCGTTTTGAGCTTGTGGATCTGCTACTTTTGATGCTTTTATGTGACGCTGTAGTGTGATCAAAAAAGTCAGAATATGGAGATGAGAGGTTTCTGCCCGACAGCAACGATATATTGACTGCTATTAACACATTGAGTGCCATAAACGGTCCGGTCCGTTTTTGGCCCATTTTTTAAAAATATATTTTTCCCACGTGGGGCGCTCTAACGAAACTTTGGGATCATCCAAGGAGTCTCTAAGAAGGACAGGCCGGATGTGGATCCATGTCAAAAAATGCTTCCGGTCGTCCGCTCCAATGTTAACTCCTTGACTAAAAGCTTAATATCTCCCATTTCTTTTTAACTCTTTCACTGCCACACTTATTTCAGACTGTGTCGTCCCAGTGCCAGGAAAAAGGTGCATTTTTCCTCCGTTTGTTTTTTAACATTGAAGTGAATGTAGCAGCAATTTTTTGGATAGCGTTATCTCCTAGTTCCTTTGAGATAACCCAAAAAAGAAAAATACCAAAAAATTCCAAAAATTCCAAAAAATAAAAATAATAATAATAATAATATTTTTTTCATTTTTTAAAAAAAATATTTCCGTCTTTCCGTCATTGGCCATGATAGCCATAGAGCCATCGGACGGGAATTCCCGTTTTTGGCAGTTAAAGAGTTAACGTGGTGGAAATGAGCCGTTTTTGATCGGCGATCACTCTGCAATGGAGGATCGCGTTAGAAATATTATTGTTCCAGGCGTTAGTCGGGACCCTCCGCCGTCTCGCACGCAGGCTTTGTTTACATGCCCGTCCTCGTCGGGGCTTCTACAGCACGCAACATATCAGCGTAAGTGGATGGAAGATATGCTGCCACTAGATGTACCCTATTTTAATAAACCTCTGGCACACGATGTGTTAACGGCTGTGTCTGTTACTGTAGATACGTTGAATATGTGTCGGTGATATTATCGATGTCTCTCCGGAAAATACTCTGTAATCTCTCTACGTTGTAATGAGATCTGCCCTTCCTCAGACTATGACATGTGTGTGTGTGTGTGTGTGTGTGTGTGTGTGTGTGTGTGTGTGTGTGTGTGTGTGTGTGTGTGTGTGTGTGTGTGTGTGTGTGTGTGTGTGTGTGTGTGTGTGCGCGTGTGCGTGTGTGCGTGTGCGTGTGTGCGTGTGCGTGTGCGTGTGTGCGTGTGCGTGTGCGTGTGCGTGTGCGTGTGCGTGTAGGGAGGTGAGAGGTTAAAGATGTGATGTGGTGTGAACTGCATTGATCGGTAGTTGCTGGGTTGATTGATTTTGAGTCGTATTGATCAGCAGCTTCATAGAAGAGGGCAGGCAGAGGGAAAACACACTCATGTCGACAGCTCTAACACCTACGTCTTAAAACCCATCGAGACCTGAGGCCCATTCTACAAAATGTCTTCTTAAATCCTAACAGTTTTCTGAAAAACTCATGTTTCTATATCAGTGGTTCTCAAAACCTTTTCATGTCAAGGACCCCCACAATTATATATATTTGGCTGCGGAACCCCGCCTCAAAATGATAAAAATATTGTACTCAAAGATTTGCACAATGTGTCTAGATTTTTCTTAAACAGCAGATCTATAAGCTCAAAACACTGTCGCATGTTGTCACGAAGTGACGTGCTACACTGTATGAGCTTGAATATCTGCTATTTGTGAATAGCCAAAGGAGAGACAGACAGTAGGACATCTGAGAGGGAGACAGTGTAGGAGAGACAGACAGTAGGACAGAGAGGGAGACAGTGTAGAAGAGACAGACAGTAGGACAGCTGAGAGAGAGAGACAGCGTAGGAGAGACAGACAGTAGGACAGCTGAGAGGGAGACAGTGTAGAAGAGACAGACAGTATTTATGTATGTATGTCATAGTCTGAGGAAGGGCAGATCTCATTATAACTTAGAGAGATAACAGACAGTTTTCTCAAGAGACATAATAATAATATCACCAACACATTTCAATGTATCTGCTGTAACAGACACAGCCGTTAATACCTTCATATCTTATCTCCATATTCTAACTTTTTGTGTTTTTTTTCTCGTAAATGAACGCCCTCCTTGATCATACTACAGTGTCACACAAAAGTAGCAGATCTACAAGCTCAGCAAGCTTGTAGATCTGCTGCTTTTGATGCTTTTGAATTTGAATCCTGGAAAGTAACAGTTTTGGATGTAATGAGGTTTCTACCCGACAGAGACGATAAATTAATGAATCAACTTCTAGGCCATCGCTAAAACATATTTACCTATTTCACACAGACCCGCATCCACAAACGCAGTGCCTTATTCATTCTGTGGAAATTGGCGTCAGGATTAAATGAACAGTGTTGCTCCATGTGGTGCTACAGCTACACTTACACCACCCTTCATTAAAGGTGGTGTAAGTCATATTTCTTTTGAAGTTAGACTTTTGATTAAAAGTTAAAAGCTCCGTATTCTGATAGTACTCGTTGCTATAGTATAGTGTTTGTTCAGTAACAAGTCTCCCTGTCTCTTTAACACAGTGGTTCTGAACCTTTTCAGGCCGGGACCCCCCATATATGATCATATTTGAACTGGGGGACCCCCCCCCCCCCCCCCCAATAATGATATTTGAACTGGGGACCGATGTCTATTTCCAAATGTTACTATACTTGCGGGGACGTTTGGCCCTTACAAGTGTAGTAAGTAATACAAGTACACCCCCCCCCCACACACACACACACACACACACACACACACACACACACACACACACACACACACACACACACACACACACACACACACACACACACACACACACACACACACACACACACACACACTTGTGCCAGCCATGGAGACTATAGCAGCAAGTATGATGGACCTCTGCAATAAACCGCTCTTTCATGGCAGCTGGTCTCTGGCCTGATGTGTCCTCACTCCTCTATCCCCGCTTGAACCATAAGTTCACGTCAGTCCACCATTTTGTCATGCCATGCCTCCCTTCTCCGTGCCCAAACGGGAGAAAACAGTCCAGGGGCGCTGGAAGTCATTTATTCCAAGGGGGGCTGGGCTGGGCGGGGGACTGGCGGGGGACTGAAAAAATGTGATTTGTTTCCAATTTTGTTGTTTTTTCACCTTTTTCACTTTTTTTCACCTTTTTCAGCAAATATTTTATTCCCCAAAGTTAAATACATCATTGTTTTAATATATATGTGTGTGTATAGAGTTTTAATTTACCAAAAAATATGTATATAAAAAATATAAGGGACTCGATTTTTTGATTTATTTTTTGCTTCCCACCACCAGGGGGGCTGCAGACCCCATAGCCCCCCCCCCCCCCCCCCTTCACGCGCCACTGAAACAGTCCACGGCTTCTGATTGGTCAGTAGGGGGGGGGGGGGGGGCGGGACCAGTGTTATCCAATGTAAAACTCGACTCACTTCCTGACTTGCCTTAGTTGCCTACGTAATGACAATACGAGTCAAATAGGACCCTGGCCAGACTGAGTAGCGAAGTGAGAAAAAGACGAACGTAGCGAATAGCGGATTCCAGGCTATACCCCCAGGGGTCCTTGATGGGGTTCCAGTGGGTCTCCAGCTAAATTATTGATAGTTAAAGCAGCACTATGTAACTTTCCTCTTCTACCCCGGATTTGAACCCGGTTTCCTGCGCAAGTGCTGACATTTTCACCATTGAGCTAATAGAGCCGGCCTGCTTGCTCAGGGGATAAATTGAATCTTGACCATCAGGTCACAATTCGTGTCAGATCCTGTGTCTAGTTAAGACATGACCTTTGACACCATCTAATAACTGTCTCAATAGAAGAGCAGGGAGACAAAATAAAACCACCCAAATTGTACAAGTTAATGTATTAACATATGCTACCATACAGAGTGGACTAACCCACATTTTATTCATTACCAAAAAAAATACATAGTGCAGCTTTAGGAAACAAATGGACTCTTTCAGTTCTGTAACTCTGAGAGTTTTATTTATTATCTTTTATTTAACATTGGGTCAGAAATGTGCTTTCAGTGTATTTATGACTATAGGCACTAAGGCTCTATTGTAGCCTGACGGGCCGGCACATCGCGGGTTCGAGTCTCGTTCCCGACGATCTTTACTGCATGTCTCTGCTGATCTCTCTCTGTTTCCTGTCCATCTACACACTATACACTATAAATAAAGGCAGAAAAGCCCCCAAAAATATCCCAAAAAAGAAGAAAGAGACACAGGCAGCTGGTCTGTGTGTATTCTGGACGGCATCCAGGGCTAAATTCTGTTTCCAGAAAAATTAAAACGTTTCCCAGAGATTAGCAGCGCTCATCGATGTCAGTTGTAGGACGTTTGGCTCGTAGCATCAGTTCTCCCGCACGCAACGGCTCAATGCCAAAGTCAAGGCGATAATTATTTTATCCCGCCTCTGGGATTAGTTAGAAACTAATTAACCCATTAAAGCATCTGTGTCATTTTAGATTTTAGCTATACAGGAACAAAAAGTTTCTCAGAAAATCCTGTTAGGATTTAGAACAAGAACAGTGGTTCTCAAAAATAGCAGATTTGTTCCGCGCTGCAAGCTTGTACATCTTCTATTTTTGAACATTTTAGAAACATCTTTAAAATACATTTTTGGGGGTCCTTTGGACGAAAAAGTTTGAGAACTAACCAATTTAGAAGGCATTTTGTAGGGTTAAAACTGATTTCAATTCTCAATGGAAACATGCAAGTTGTCCTTTCCCTGCAGTTCTTCTGTGGACGCTGGCGGAGTGCGTTGTCATAGCAACGTGCTGCCTCGCGTTCATACAGACACACACACATTCACACCTGACAGAATGATGCCCTGATGTCCAACCACAGTATGCACTGTGTTATGATTACATGAGTACAGGACTGACATGTATCTGCTTGACCCCTGCAGTACAAGTACATACATGTGTTGAATCACTCTTATAAAGCACTTATCCAGTGGTGGAAAAAGTACTCACATTTCTTACTTAAGTAAAAGTATCAATAGTGCATTGTAGAAATACTCTGTTACAAGAAAAAGGCCGGAATTCAAAATGTACTTGAGTAAAAGTACAAAAGTATTGGTATCAAAATGTACTTAAAGTACCAAAAGTAAAAGTACTAAAATGTTTGAAAATAGCAGATCTACAAGCTCACAACGCGTCCTATCGCGACGTGTTGTGAGCTTGTAGATCTGCTATTTTCAAATGTTTTCAAATAATTGTAGTGGAGTAAAAGTGCAATATTTGCCTCTGAGATGTAATGGAGTAGAAGTAAAAGAACTGAAAATTGGAAGTACAAATACAAGGAAGTAAAAGTACCTCAAAATTGTACTTAAGTACAGTACTTGAGTAAATGTAATTAGTTACTTTCCACCACTGGCAATCACACTGGCAGATACAAAAGAGAAAAATATATAGCATGTAGCTTTGTATCTGAAGTTGAAACCAGCTCCACTTTGTTGTAGCTTTGTAGCTGTTGTAGCTTTCTGCATCATCAGCTACATACGATGGATGTATCTTTGTAGCTGTTGTAGCTTTCTGCATCAGCTACATACGATGGATGTATCTTTGTAGCTTCATGTCGCTGGCTCCCATTGAAAATGAATGGTAGCCTGTATCTTTGTATCTTTGTATCAGTGTGAACGCAGCATTAGCCCGTAGCACTTGGACCTAGCCTTGACGACCATGCAGTCTTACTGTACATGTATGCAAAGGTTAAAATGTAATTTAGATAGATAGCATGGTATTTAGACAGTTTAGACAGGGCTGCCTGACACCAATAATGCTGCCACTCTGCATAACGGAAGACCAGATGCACTTGTCCCACTTGAACCTTATCCTGAAGGGACAAACGTGACATCTTTCCATGGGGGCAGTGTTGCTGCTTGGAGCAGGGGTTCTCAAACTTTTTCATGTCAAGGACCCTCAAAATGATATGTATTTGGCCGCGGACCCCCATAAGCAAAGATTTGAGTTACAAATGTTCGATTTAAACAATATATCTAATTTGTTGCTGTCCGGCAGAAACCAGCTAACTAAATTTTTCCGCTTTTGCATTTTTTTTTCATAAATCAGTGCTATTGAACACCCTTTACGTCTGTGTGTTGGTAAAAAAGTATTGAACCAATGAAAAGTATTAAAAAGTGCTTTTGACAAAAGCAGCTAACTCCATTGGATCCTCAATCCAATCCAATCTAACTCCAGCAAAGGGGGGTGGACCGGAGTTAGCTGGTTTTGCCGACTCCAGGCTCCACTCCCTTTTGACCTCCAACCTCATTGTGAGCTTGGAGGTCCATTCAGCTGTTCTTATCAATGATGAACAAAACCTCCTAACTCCTTGTTTTTTTTTCATTTCCTAAAATGCACAAATGCTCACGGCACTCGGTGCTGCGCTATGAGCTTGCATATCTGCTATTTTTGAATAGCCAAACTATAAAAAGTGTAATGTGGTTAAAATGATTGTGATGCTATATTAACACATTTTGCTGGGGACCCCTTGGAACCCCCCCAAGGACCCCTGGGGGTCCCCGGACCCCACTTTGAGAGCCAATGGCTTGGAGCATACACAAACTCAACAAAGTTGCAAGACCCATGCTCAGGTGCCAGTCACACACCTGTGAGGCAGTCACACACCTCTCAGCAGGTGTGTGCTGGGAGGTCGCTCAAAACGAGAGCGATTACCAACAGAAGCATATTGGGCAGATTTTTGGGGGACGCAACCTACACGTTTAGCTGTGTTGCTCATTCCACGATTGCACGATCCTTACAAGTTATGCCTCGTTGTAAACGTGACTAATCAACGATAAGAAATATATAAAATACAATACCAATTTGTATTATTGAAGGGGAGAAATGATCAACCGAAGTTGTAAGAAAGGCCATGCAGGTGTTGCCAATAATGATTACTAATGATTAAGGTGTTCTTACTTCCAGTTAATTGTGTATCATGCCAGTCCCTTAACAGACAGAAGGGCCTTATTGGGCAGTTGGAGATTGAAGCCAGCCTAGTCCAATTATCATTTATTGTGTTCAGGTTAACATGACCCAGAGTGTCAGTCTAGTTTGTTTGCCTCCAGAGCAGACCTCTCTGTGCAGTATGTGTCATTCCTGATAAGTGATCGTACTTTATGTTGTAGGTTTTGTGCTTCTGTTCTTTATTTAATTATGTTTTGTGTCATTGTTTGTACTACTTTGTGCTAATTTGTTAGTTTGGTACAGTGTTGCTTTTCATGAATATGAACGTGTGTGTTTTTGGTTTTGTATTCCAGACCATACTGTCAGACTGTCATACTATTATACTGTCACTAAAGTCAGTAAAGTCAACTACACCAAGGTGGTGGTCCTGTGTCCATTTGTTCTAGCCGACAAACAGGGGCGAGTGCCAAATCTCCCCATATACAGTCCTTTCATTAACCCTCAGCTACAGAAGTCAAGTTTCCGAACCTTTTGTGGGCAATTAATTTTGTGCCAGGGACCCCCAGAAGATTTGTGTTAAAATTATTATATAATAGTATATTGTATAAATGGATAAAGTGGTTAAAAATGATTGTGATGCTACTTTAGCTGGAGACCCCCTGAGGGTCCCCGGACCCCACTTTGAGAACCGACGCCCTTGACTAGACTACTTCACAGGAATAATGTTTACAGAGAGAGAGAGAGAGCGAGAGTACCCTGGAATCACTTTTAAATTTGATCACCATCTCTACGCAGGAAATTACTGTGTGTGTGTGTGTGTGTGTGTGTGTGTGTGTGTGTGTGTGTGTGTGTGTGTGTGTGTGTGTGTGTGTGTGTTGGGCACGCACACAAGCACACACAAAGTCTGGCTGTGTTAATCCTCGCTGCCTCTGTTAAAATATTCATTTTGCCTAAAATGAGCAGGCTGTCACTCTGGATGACATTTTACTGTTTACGTAATACACACACACACACACACACACACACACACACACACACACACACACACACACACACACACACACACATTCTAATACTTGTATTTATGTTCACATAAATTCACACAAGTACTCTTACGCACTTGAACCCTGTAGCATCCCTATTCTGGGGGGAAACAATGGCAGAAAATTGCTAATGGCATCGCATGGCGTTGTGAGCTCATAGATTGGCTTCATGTCCAGTTTAGTATGGAGGAGGGTTTAAGTGGTCGACCCAATAAACCCGGGAATGCATGTGTGTCATTTCAGATTTCTTTGCTAAAAAAAAGCAGATCTACAAGCTCACAGGCAGCAAAGCTTGTACATGTTCTATTTTTGAGCATTTCTTTTTTAATCTTGAAAGTGTGAGAACTTCTGATTTAGAAGGCATTTGTAGAATAGGCTTCAGGTCTTTAAGGGGGTAAATATATACGCATAAGAGCAGAGAATCAGAACATGTATCTAGTAATAGTCCATCAACGCCTCACATACGGAGCACAATCCTGCCTGTGCTTTTAGCTTCCGACTTGCACACACACACGCACGCACACACACACACACACACACACACGCACACATGCATGCACACACACACTCATTTGTTTTGCTATACTTGCCGCTACTTGCCACTCCGACGGCCTACTTATACTCTGAGAACATCAAAAGTTTATAGGATGGCAATTTAAAAAATGTCATCTTTACAAATGTTCTTGACATTTTTAACAAATGCAGTGATTTTACAAATGCAGTTATAAAATGTTTCGGGCGTATTTTTTTTTTTTAAGCTGAAAAACTGCAGCTTGTAGATCTGCTATGTTTGCCGTTTGACACCGGCGCGCCACTAAAGTATAAATGTGTCAACTCACCCCATGACCTAAACCTGACCTCTACATGGCTAATCATAATCCTAACCTCTCTCTCTCTCTCTCTCTCTCTCTCTCTCTCTCTCTCTCTCTCTCTCTCTCTCTCTCTCTCTCTCTCTCTCTCTCTCTCTCTCTCTCTCTCTCTCTCTCTCTCTCTCTCTCTCTCTCTCTCTCTCTCTCATTGTCTCCCATTTGTCTTTGCCAGACAGCCAGCCCGCCAGACAGACAGACAGACAGACAGACACAGCCAGACGTACAGGGGGCGAGCCTGGCAGAGATAATGAATGTTAGAGACCAGATGTTGTATGATGCCTGGACAACCTGTCTAACATCCCTACACCTTCATCAGCCGTGGGGGCGAAGCATCAATCAGTTCCACCTAGCAGTGAACTCTGCAGATACGACTGCTATTAACCTGATCTGTCCATTCACTTCCTGTCCAAGACTGTTACTTTTCCAGGAAATGGAAAAAATTAATAACCTGTGTAACAATGGATACAATGTGCAATGTGCAAATGTGCAAAATATTTACAAAACTCACAGATGCACAGAACCACTTTCGCTTTCATTTCAACAGTGGTGGAAAACGTACTCAAATGTTTTACTTAAGTAAAAGTCTGGAATTCAAAATGTACCTGAGTAAAAGTACAAAAGTACTGGTATCAAAATGTACTTAAAGTACCAAAAGAAAAAGTTCTAAAATGTTTGAAAATAGCAGATCTACAGGCTCACAACAACGTGTTGTGAGCTATTTTATATGAGACACAAAAGGAGACTCTTTGTGTCTCCTACCGGAACCCACTGCTCGTCATTAGATTATTGGCTTAGGAATGCGACAAAAACAAAAACATATTCATGAATTCAAGTCTCCATGGGGTGACTAATCGATGGGGGAAAAAAGTCATTTTGGGGGTGAAATATCCCTTTAAGCCTAAATTGCCTAAATTGTAAGAAGGGCATTAATTTACTTTCTAATTCATCCATTTATTTTCTGTCCATTCACCTGCTATGTTCAATGGATGTCCCAGGTAGGGACATACAGTACATTGCTAACACAACACAATAGAAATATTAGCAGCACCTGCTCTTCTTTTGAAAGAGCAAAATGTGCCTGCGTATCCCTGCGTGTGTGTTTAATTCTTCATTAGTCCTCTATTTAAACAGGTAGTCATTTCATGTCCAACTCACACAGAGACAGGTTCATATGAAAACAAACATTAGACACAACAAGTAGCGATCGCTCAGACATTCTGTACAGAGTCGAGCGGTGAACAAACACGTAAGATCAAAGCAAACCATCATAATTAAAACATATCGGAGGTCAATGTTTTTTTTAAATGCTCCAGTGGGACAAGACTCTAAATTTAAGCTTCATTAAATCTGTATGGGGCATGGTGTGTTTACCCACTGAAAGGGCATGTCATAATGTCATAATAGGCGAACATTTGGCAAAAATAGACGGACATTCGAAGAAAATAGCTGATCTACAATCTCACAACACACGTGACCCGTTGTGAACTTGTGCAGTAGATTGGCTATTTTTGGCGAAGAGATTTGGACTTACATATTGTCGCTGTCGGGCAGAAAAAACTATCTCCATTTTTCAAAGTTTTTTATTTGTTTTTATAAATCAGTGCTATTGAACACCCTTTACTTCTGTGTGTGGGTTTTACACAATGAAAAGCGCTTCTCACTAAACCTCCTAACTCTATCGGATCCTCAAACTGTCCGTCAAACCACCTAACTCCAACTTTGGAGATAGTTGTTTTTTCCATCATTGATTAGAATGACAAAATAAACCTCCACATTAATGGTCAAAAACCTCCTAACTCCACTTTAACAGTATTTGGGTAAAGTGATGATAATAGTTGTCCGAGCGCGGGGGCAGGTGGCCGAGGCACGCAGAAGCTATGAGAGAGAGGGGACCGCAGAGAGTCGGGAGGAGCTGAACAGTGCCAAACAACAGCTGTTCAGCACCTACGACAGGATCAAAGGGAAAGAGATGTTGGAGAAGGTGAAGAGGGTGGAGGTAGAACATGGCGAACAGAGATACAAGGAGTCATGGAAGGTCATAAACGAGATGACTGGGCGCAAGAGGGCGAGAGAGGGACAGTTGGCAGGCTGCAGCCCAGAAGAGAGAGTGACCTCCTGGTTCACCCACTTCCGGGATCTCCTGGGTACCCACCCAACAGGGGACAGAGATGAGGAAGAGATACCTGCAGTCCTCACAAATCTTGAAATTGGCGATGGCCCCTTTACATCTACGGAGTTTGCCACAGTGAAGTCCACCCTGAAGCAAGGAAAAAGTCCCGGGCCGGACGGTATCCCCCCAGAAGTCCCTAAAAACTGTGATCTCGACAACATCATACTGGAGATCTGCAACCAGGCTCTGATAGATAACATCAAGCCCGACATATGGTCCCTCTCTAACATTATCCCGGTTCCAAAATCTGGAGATCTGTCTAAGCCAGACAATTATCGTGGCATTAGCCTGACCTGTGTCATAGCAAAGATGTACAACCGCATGATACTAAACCGGATTAGGGACGCCATTGACCCACACCTGAGGGACAACCAAAATGGCTTCAGAAAGGGAAGGCCCACCGTAGGCCAGATCCTGGCCTTAAGGAGGATCATCGAGGAGGTGAAGAAGAACAACTTGACAGCAGTGCTGTGTTTTATTGACTTCAGAAAGGCTTTTGATTCAATAGACAGAGGCATAATGCTGAAAATCCTCAAGGCTTACGGGGTCCCCCCGAATCTACTCCGGGCCATAGAGGCCATGTACAAGGGCACAAGAGCCAAGGTGGTAACCCCAGATGGCATTAGCGAGGAGTTCCAAATCCTAGCATGGGTGCAGCAGGGAGACACTCTTGCCCCCTTCCTCTTTGTCATAGCTCTGGACTACGCACTCAGGAAAGCTATCAACGGGCGGGAGCAGGAGCTTGGCTTCACAATTACACCAAGGAAGTCTAGAAGAAACCCTGCTATAGCCCTGGTAGACCTGGACTACGCAGATGACATCTGCCTGGTGTCTGACCGCGTGGAGCAGACACAGGAACTCCTGAACAGAGTGGAGGTGGAATGTGCTAAGGTTGGCCTCAGACTGAATGCAAAGAAGACTGAGGTAATCACCTATAACATCAACATGGACCATCCGCCGATTACAACAACAGATGGCAAAGCTCTGCGAGAGGTCAATGACTTCAAATACCTGGGTTCCTGGGTGAACTCCACAGAACAGGACGTTAAGGTCAGGAAGGCACTAGCGTGGAGGGCCCTGAACGGTATGTCAGGAGTACGGTGCTCGAATCTCCCTCGACACATAAAGCTAAGCCTATTCCACGCCACTGTGGAGTCTGTCCTCCTGTATGGCTGCGAAAGCTGGACCCTGACACCCACCCTGCAGAAGTCCCTGGATGGGTGCTACACCAGAATGCTACGAACTGTTCTGAATGTGGACCAGAACATCCACATTACCAACAAGGACCTGTACGGGCAACTGCCGAGGCTCAGCAAGAAGGTAGCAGTCAGGAGGATGAGACTGGCTGGCCACTGCCACAGACATCGGGAGCTCCCGGTCAGCAGGCTGGTCCTGTGGGAACCAACGCACGGGCATCGATCGCGAGGACGTTCCGCACTAACGTATGTGGACGTCCTGAAGAAGGATGTGGGAGCTGAAAGCTCTTCGGAGCTGGCCGGGTGTATGGAGAATCGGAAGGATTGGAGACTCCGATGGAAGCTCGTCTGAGGACGACTGAGAGAGAGAGATGATAATATAAGGACACATTCAAGTATCTGACAATGTATAAACCAAACCAACGTTGATGAGGCAGTATTGTGTTGTTCTAAGAGCTTCTTTTATCTTTTTTCTTGAAAGTTAATATTTTGGATAGACAGTAGGTGGCCAGTGACTTTGACCAGTTTCACTTTCAAAACCTTTGCATCATTCATGTCACACAAACAGAATCCAGCACACAACACCAATGGTTTTGGTCATGTGGATTGTGGAAGTTAAATGGTGGATTTGTGGATAGGACTCTATATGAACAAACTTGTTATGTCAATAAAACGCATCGCATTCTGTTTGTGTGACATGCATGATGCAATGGTTTTGAAAGTGAAACTGGTCAAAGTCACTGGCCACCTAGCTGGTTTCTGCCCGACAGCAGAGATATGATGCTAATGTTTCTAAAAGAACAGGTACACACACCTGCAAATGATAATGTTTCTAAAAGAACATGCACACACCTGCATACAGTATGATGCTAATGTCCTAAATGTCATGTACACACTTGCTTTCACATACTGTACGCTATCTGTATAATATGTACATCTTTATTTGTAGTATTTAACCAGTTTTCTATCTCTATCCCCTTGCTCTCACTCTCTATCCTCTCCTTTCTCACGGAATACTACAAAACGAGCACATTTTGCACGCACAAAAAAAGACCCACTTCTTTACACCTGTAAACCTGTGATGTGGCAAATAAAACTAGGATTCTGAATCCAAAACTAATAGTGATTCTGATTCCAAAAGTTTACTAAATAATCCTTTGACCTAGAGTACCCTATCTGTTGTGCCTGGAGTCTCCCCAGGGAACTATGCTAGGCCCCCTCCCTTTTTTTGAAAGATAATTATAAAACCAATTAACTCTGAGCTCATCCAATCCCATGGAGGATAGCTTTGCTTATTAAGATATTATGGTCAACCGCATCAAATGCTTGTTATCAGCGGTTCTCAAAGCGGGGGTCCCTGGCACAAAATAATATGTCCCTGTCTCTGCACGGCTCTGCTTTTCATATCCCCACCTCTGGTCATTCATTTGCATGGCCGGTGGGGATATGTTTTCAGACTGAATACATGAATTTCCTTTTGGTCTGATGTGTTTGATAATATTACAATTTCAAATGTATGTTAACCACACCCTGGTGTCCCTATTCATATACAAAAAAAAACAAAACAAAACGGATCTACAAGCTGACGAGGCTAGTTTTTGCTATTTTGTTGTCTGAAAAGTATAGTGCCCTACAAAGCTAAAGTGCAGTTAACTACATTTATTCTACTCAAAAGTAAAATCAGCCTTCAAGATTTTGGGTGATAAATAATTACCTCATGAACAGTAGAAACACTTATATGGTTAACCCTATAGTATAGAGTCCCTCAGGGCTCTATACTAGTGTCTTTTCGGTTCTGTTATTGTGGGGAAAGCTTTCGCTGAAAATAGCCGATCGACAAGCTATTTTCTGCGAAAGCTTTCCCCACAATACGGATGATGGGGTTTCATCAGTTTAATTATTTGGCTTTGTAGGGCAGTATATAGCCGCCTCCCCAAACAAGTCCTTTATTGCCAGCTGGTTGAAGGGAAACGTGATCCTGGAGGCCAAAAGAAGAGGTATAAGGATAACATTAAAAAAAACTTAAAGAATGACAAACAGGGGTTTTCAACAGGGGGTCCGAGACCCGTAGGGGGTCCTCAGAGTTACGCCAAATCTTCTTTTACATTAACCACTTGAACCATATCATCCCTATTCTGAGGGGAGCATTAGCCGAAAATAGCCGATCTACAATCTCACAACGCCTCGCAGATCGGCTATTTTCAGAAAAAAAGGTTTGGTGTAGAGGGGAAAAAGAGAAAAACTTTAAAGCTTGGGAAGACGTGGAAAAAGACAGAGCGACCTGGAGAAACCTTGTATGTTAGGGTACTGCACTGTATTGATATGATGACCTCCGCCAGTCCGCCATGCTGCACAAGACAAGTGCAGACTTAACACTGGGAACCCACAAAAAAAATAAGTGCATGGAAGTTTGTGCAGCAGACTGTTCTCGCATGGCCACAGCGGGTTGTCTGGTCAATGTGTTTCAATTATAATGCATGCGGAAAGCCTTTTTTTCTTTTACAATTGAACCCTGGTTAGGATTATCCTACTACTATAATTGAAATGACCTCCAAAAGTTCGTCCGGGGTAAAAGTACGTACGATCGCTCCATTTGCTCCGAAGCTTGCCACAGACTGTTGATCAGTGCTCTGGCTAATATTTAGGCTTCTTTCCCCGCCTTCAATGTACTTATTGTACAATTAACACATCGCGTGCCAATCGCGTAGATCTACGCGAACCTAAATAACAGCGCAGCGTGCCAGTCACGTAGATCTACGCGAAGTGGTCTTTTTTCTTTCTCTCTCGCAGTGACAAATTTCATTGTAGCACTCTCTCGCAGTGACACATTTCATTGTAGCACTCTCTCGCAGTGACACATTTCATTGTAGCACTCTCTCGCAGTGACACATTTCATTGTAGCACTCTCTCGCAGTGACACATTTCATTGTAGCACTCTCTCGCAGTGACACATTTCATTGTAGCACTCTCTCGCAGTGACACATTTCATTGTAGCACACCCGGAAACGGAAATGAATGTCAATCGAAGATTTTCGTTCCGATCCGCCGCCGCTCTAAAGCTTCAGCTAAATCGCCATTATCTCGGTGTTGTTTTTCTCCGCGCTGAACGCTGTTTAAAACGTTTTTTAGAAACTGCGACTACTGCAAAATGGAATGTCGCCGATTGAAAATGTCTTCTCTGGGCCATTCACACAACTACCCTGTGTGTCTACAAACAGTTGAACACGCGATCATAAGGTATTTAGCGAGGTCTGTGGCGAGGTGAAAAAAACAACAATAAATCGCTGGCAGTGGTGAGTACATTATGATATTAAACTCTGGCATGGAATGTGTTAATATAAAACTACATTTTAGCCACAGCAGCTTTCCTTCCAGTCATAACCATATAAGGACTTTCCAATGCAGCTACCACTGCCAAATATGGACTGTGATGGACTGTGATATGATCGGGCCTAGATGTGAGGGCCGCGAAGCGGCCCGAACCTCTAGCTACTTTAATCAGCAGTGTATCAAACACTTGTCCAGAGGATATCTGTTTTGTCTTCAATTACATCATTTTAAATGCTAATCTCAGTAGGCAGAGATTAGGTGGGTTTGAAACTGATTTCACAGTGTTCCAAAAGCTGGCTAGGTCTCACACACGCGTCGCGCGCGCGCAGGCACGGGTGTACTATGTACGCACGCAAGCATGCACACGTGCACACGGTTCTTTCCTTTTTTTGCTTGTGTGTGTGTGTGTGTGTGTGTGTGTGTGTGTGTGTGTGTGTGTGTGTGTGTGTGTGTGTGTGTGTGTGTGTGTGTGTGTGTGTGTGTGTGTGTGTGTGATTAGTGTATTGATTGAAGGAGGGGTGAACTCCATTCACAGCTAATGAGCTTTTTGAGCTCCTTTCGTTCAATCAAAACAGACACAAACACACGCACACACACACACACACACACACACACACACACACACACACACACACACACACACACACACATCCATCTCATATTACACACGCTGGTATGATATGATATGGTGAGTGTGTGTGTGTGTGTGTGTGTGTGTGTGTGTGTGCGCTTGCATGCCCCGGGGTCTCTCTCTGTCATAGCAGCACATTTTCCCGATCAGTCTCCAGGGAAACAAGCTGCACACACACACACACACACACACACACACACACACACACACACACACACACACACACACACACACACACACACACACACACACACACACACACACACACACACACAGTGACAGCCACAAGGACATAGCCATGCAAGCACATTATTTACAGACATCCATTACATAGTCGCTGTTGGGGAAAACCGTATATGTCCAAAACCAGGGGGGCGGGGGGGGGGCGGGGGGGGGGGGTTTGAACATACTCAGTTATCAGGGACACAGGGATATCCCCCCCCCCACTTTTGGGATGAAGAAAAAAGAAATAGAAAAAACCTCCGACATCTACACTTCATGGAGTACATCTTTTGTACCTAATTAACCGAAATAAAGTAACAAAAAAACGCAAAAAAGTAACAAACCTGGGGGAAAAAATGCAAAAAAAACACACACACGCACGGAATGCATGCGCGCGCATGCGTCCCCTTCGGTTCTAAAATGCCCTCTGCGTCCCTGTCCAAAACCGTTCCTTTTTTATTATTATAATGGTTTTTTTTAATAAAAAATAGTGGAAATAGCAGATTTACAAGCTCACAAGGTGCTTATAGATTTGCTTTTTTTCACTACTTTTGTGCAACACTCTTGTATGATGAAACAGAGCGATAATTGACAGGGGAAAAAAACATAAAAGGTCAAAATATGGAGACATGAGGTTATCGCCTGACAGCGACGATGTACCTCCAGGTAGGGTTTTCTTAGCGATTATGCCGTCGCTGACACATATGATCAGGAAACACGTCTTTGAAAAAACGACCAGGTTTTTTCCTCAGACAGGAGGATCAAAGGAGCGGCGCTCCTCTCCAAAAGTTAACCCATTAAAGGACAACTTTGTTTTTTTACAACAAGGGTTATTTTATTTTTTTGTGATTTATAACTGGGGGGCGGGGGCATTCGATCCATTGGTAAATAGTCATCCGAGGACGCAGCCTCCGATTTCCGTGAAACTTTGTACGCACATCCCCACTAGGCCAAGGAAGAAATGCCACCCTACATTTTTAATTGTGCTGTGTTGTTCTCTAAAACTGGATGGATGTGGGCTTAGAACGGAGTGCTTTGTGAGAAATGTTTTTACCTGATTATTTACCAGGGATTCCAGATTTTTTTCTAGGCAGTATAGCTTGGAGCTCGGTCTGTAATTATTTAAATCACTTCTATCCCCTCCTTCATGTAGGGGGGTTACATGGGCTGTTTTCCAGGAAGTAGGGAATGTGCCTGAGAGTAGAGAAAGATTAAATATATTATGTGTTATTTTTGAATAGCCAAAGAAATGTTCAAATGACACGGATACGTTTCCGGTCTTAATGGATTAAACTATAACGCTTGAAGCGACCCAGGGCGCAGCGTCGGAAATTGGCAGTGGTGGAAAGTAACTAAGTACATGTACTCAAGTACTGTACTTAAAGGGATACTTCACTTTCACATAAAATAAACATTTAAAAAATATATTAAAAATAAATGAAAAAAGTAATGGAAAAATCACGGCCCCCTCACGCATTAGAGTGTCCTACTAATGTGTGAGGGGGCCTTTATTTTGCCATAACTTCTTTCATTTTTTTTAAATATTTATTTTTAATGTT
>NC_137605.1:9418429-9433429 GCF_963280865.1 Gymnoscopelus braueri | reverse complement strand
ATGGTCCCATTAATTAAAGAAAATAATGATAAAGTGGGGTATGTTTCTAGGGTTTCTGCTGGTTCTACCGAGTGAAGACCCGCCCTCGCTGCGGTTCCAGCCAATAGCAGTCGTTTCCGGGTTGCTTTTCGGGACCGGAAGTTCCAAGATGGCGGCTTTGAATTCGCCGAAAAAGTGGTTTCAAAACGGATGTTAGAAACCAATGGGTCACGTGACGGTTCCCTTCGTCCATATTGTTTCACAGTCTATGGTTTGTACTCTCCAGAGTGATTGATCTTTATGGGACATTAGTAGAGCAGAAACATAAGCGTATGAAAATAAATAACAAGTGCAGGCGTCTGTCATGTCGTTAACTTTAAACATAGGTCGTTTGTAACGGGCAGCAGCCATGTTTGTTGACATATACAGTAGCTTCATGTGGATGAGTGATTGACAGGTGCATGGCATGATGTTATTGGTTCAAATCGGTTATACCTGCCCATGTAGTCATGCATTACATTTTAGATTTTTCAGGAAGTAATTAAGATTGGATATTTGATATAAACATACACAGAAATGTACATTTTGTATTGTTAATTATGTCCCCATTATGATCATTGATATCTCTGCTGTCGCTTCACCGGCGCGTTTCACCGTTTCAGCGTTCCTTCAGCAGCCGCTGCTTCTAAATTTCGGCGCTTTTCGGCGATAGTTCTGTCTTCTTTCACTTTCTCCATGCTGTTTGGTGCCCCCCCCAGGGTTGGTGCCCTGTGTTTTAGTACCTAAAGCCTTTCCTTTAAGCTGGCACTGCAAGTGGAGTTAGGAGGTTTTTGACAATTAATGTGGATTTTTTTCCCGTCTGACTTCATCATTTTAATCAATGATGGAAAAAAAATCTCCAAAGTTGGAGTTAGGTGGTTTGACAGACGGTTTGAGGATCCAATGGAATTAGGAGGTTTAGTCAAAGTGCTTTTTAACACTTTGAATTGATTCAATATTAATCAATGCAAATATTAAACCCACACACAGACGTATTTGTGTTCAATAGCACTGATTTTATAAAAAATAAAATGGAGATAGCTGGTTTCTGCCCGACAGTGACCATAATGCTATCGTAGGGTGAAAAACATTTTTAAATTAATACGTTTGTTGTTGCAATTTGTTAATCAACCATCGTGGGTCGGACTATTATTACAAAATGAGCACACAGCCCCATTGTTAGGTGTGTTGTGTGATGACGCATTGTTCAGTGTTGTGTGAAGCGCTGTGTTATATACACACCACAGCACTACACACTAATTTCTCACTCATAATTAGGTGTGGTGTGTGTATAGGGATAGATGTTGGTGTACACAAATATATGTGCTCAGGAAAGGCTGTATGCATGTGCTCTGGAAAGGCCATTTGGATATTATACTGTTTAGACTGATAGGTTAGGTTCTTGGTTTACCTATGATTCTAGATTACTGAGTCACTACACTGTGCTCTCTGCATTTGATGTATTTGTTTACCTTGCTTACTGTAAATTGCTCTGGATTAAGAATGTCTGCTAAATGCCTAAATTGATGGTTTTCAAGATATCTTGTTGGGGCTAAAATGTTGAAGCGAGTCACTAAACTACTGACCGAGCGACCGACCGACCTACCAAAGGACGGAGCGACTGACCTACAGACCTAATAAGCGATCGAGTGACCAACGGAGCGACCAACCGAGGGAGCAAGAGATTGATTGAGTGATCGAGGGACCGGGAGATCGAACCGACCAAGAGACCGACCAACCAACCGACCGATCGGCTATTTCCGCGATCCGTCGTACAAATATCTATGCATAGGGCTGAATCACTTAAACCCCCCCTACTTTGTGAAATGGACCCGAGGTGGCTCTTTACTTGGTCTGCACTTGTTTCCTCTTTGCCGATCTACAAGCTCACAAGTTTGTAGATCTGCTATTTTCTGCGAATACTCCCCCCCAGAATACGGATGCTAGGGCTCAAGTGGTTAAGTGGTGGGCACACTGGTAGAGGTCAGTGTTGCCAGATTTTGCGAGAGAAATAAGCTACCAGGTCTATGAAAAAAAGCCCCAATGAAGCGACTATCTTGGAAAATAGCAGATCTACAAGCTCACAACATGTTGCGATGCGACACATTGTGAGATCTCCTATATCTGCTATAAAAATAAAGAAATCTTGAAAGAAAAATGTACAAATGTGGCATATTTTGGATACATTTTAACAACACAAGCCTGGCACCAAATAGTTTCAAATGGGGGTCCACAGACAGATACATAAGCTTATTAATTTGGGGGTCCTGTACATTTTAGAAAAACAAGCCCAAAGTCACTTATAATAAGCAAACATGGCAACGCTGGTAGAGGTTGTAACAGCCGCACATACTGCAGCAGGAATGCAAGGTGGGGTCGTCAGTTATTCTCAGACACACAAGACACGTGTCTGACACAAGGGACCTGCTCCTTTAACCTGTACTAAAAGCACACACACACACACACACACACACACACACACACACACACACACACACACACACACACACACACACACATGTCCGACCATGGACCCTCCTCTTTAACATGTCCTAAATCTAAACACACTCATGCCTGACCATGGATTTGCTCCTCTTTAACCTGTCCTAAAACCTCTCTGTCACACGCACGTACACACACACGCACACGCACACGCACACGCACACGCACACACACACACACACACACACACACACACACACACACACACATACACACACACACAAACACACACACGCACACATACACACACGTCTAATGAATGGTAAATGGTGCATTTATATTGCGCCTTTATCCTAAGAGTTTCACGATGTCACCAACAACCTGCTCCATGGGAGCAGTTAGGGGTTCAGTGTCTTGCTCAAGGACACTTCGACAGTAACACAGGGGGATCCCGGGATCGAACCGGGGACCTTCATAAGCATACTGTAAGGTTTGAAAAACGTTTTCAAAGCATAAGGTGATGCTCAGAGGGCTGTTATCAGTCCATGTGTGCAGGATTGACAACAGGGCAGCATAGAGCAAAGCTGTTAAAGGAGTACTTCACACATTTTAAACCTTATCTTCATATCGTTGCTGTCGGGCATAAACCTCTTATCTCCATATTTTTTTACTTTTTGTGTTTTTCCGTAGATTAACCCCCTACTTGATCATACTACAGCGTCACACAAAAGTATCAAAAGTAGCGGATCCACAATCTAGAGGTATTTTTTATTCCAAGCAATTTAACTTCTTGAATAAGATCTAATAACATCTCATTTCTGGCAGGTCCAGAATAATCTGACTATGGGCACACATTTATGTCCACTTTTACACTTAGAACATACAATATGGGAGAGCATGAAGGGTCACCGAAATTACATGGCTCCCCAGCAATAAGGAGTAAATTCCTTGATTTAATCATGTGGATCAATGACACGTGGAATTTGGTTATGACTTTCATATCGGGTTTCACAAGACTTGTCTGAGCATATTATTATGATTTTGTTGCACACTCACAATGTTTGTTATTCAACATATTTCATCTCCTGCGATATAATCAGCCGTCAGATGCTCTGTAGTTATCAGCAAATCCATTTTACCCGGGTACTTCACATAAGACTCCCCAGATAAATCACAGGAGCACTCATTAAGTCACACACATTTATTGCTGACTGACGTTTTCGACAAGCGTCTTTCTTCCTTCGCTCGTTGAAATGTCAGTCAGTCATCCCTGCAATGAATGAGCAGACTCTAATGACTGCTCCACTGTCTTATTTTGGGGAGTCTATTTCAGTGGTTCTCAAACATTTTCATGTCAAGGACCTCCAAATTGATATGTATTTTGCCATGGACCCCCACAAGAGAAGATTTGTGGGGGAAAAAAAGAAGAAAAAAATATCTAAATAATTCCAAATGTTTTAAATGTTTTCAAGATTTTTCTGTGTTTCAAAATAGAATAAGTATACAATAGGTTTAACGTGGTTAAACTGATTTTGATGCTATATTATTCTTGCTGGGGACCCCCCCCCCCCGCCTGGAAACAAAGACAACAGGTAAGGTCAGAGAACAAGTACAGAATAAGTGGCAGGGCAACACACCAATACAAATAGGATCATGACAACATAAACCAACCCATAAACGACGACTCGACAAACACTCAGAATGTATTCTGTCATCGTAAACGCAGCCTTCCACACAGACAGACACATGTCAGGTCAGACCAGGGTCCTGGGAGCTCATAAAAACCATACGCTCGTAAAAAAAGACAAAACAATTTATTTTTGGGGACAACAGCAGGTGGTGGGGAGAATGTCAGGAGAGGTCCCAGGTCCCACATACTGTATAGTCCCCTAGGTCAGTGGTTCTCAACCAGTGGTCCTTGGGGGGGGGGGGGGTTAACATAGAGTTAACATAGCGTCACAATCATTTTAACCACTTAGCTTTGGCTATTCAAAAATAGCAGATATACAAGCTCATAGCGCGGCACAGAGTGCCGCGCTATGAGCTTGCATATCTGCTATTTTTGGAAAATCTTGAAAATGTGTGCATATCTTTGAATATATATATGTTTTAAAGCGAACATTTATAACTCAAATCTTTGCTACTGGGGGTCCCTGGCACAAAACATTTTCAGATGAGGGTCCGCGGCCAAATGTATATCAATTTAGGGGTCCATGGCATGAAAAAAGTTGAAAACCACTGCCCTAGGTGGACCGTTGAACAAGCACTGAACACAGACTGTCTGTGCTTATAGGCTGTCAACACAGGCTGCCACACAAGATGACTTTTCTGTATAACGCTTGAAACCCAACCAGGCGCGCAAGCATTTTCACTTGTTGTTTTGTTTTGTTTTGTGTGGGTTGTGTGCGTGTGCGTTTAGTTTTCTACTCCCTCCTGTTGTGCCTGACTGACAGTGTGACTCAGTTCTTGTTGTCCTTGTCTAGTCTTCTTTGTCTTGTCTTGAAAAGTTTTTCTCTTTTCTCCTTCTTTTATCTTTCTTCGTACTGCGCACCAGGCCAGTGTTGATTTTGACAACACATTTTTATTTAGTTTTAGTCATAGTCATTTGAATACAATTCCATTTAGTTCTAGTCATATTTTAGTTTTTGTCTAGTTTTAGTCAACTAAATATCATAAGATTATCGTCGACTAAATCTACAGTTCATTTAGTCGACTAAAATGTATTTTGGCGGTGCCTTGATGGCGTCGTATAATAGCTGATTTTACACTTGGTTGCATGCTGAAAATAGCCAATCTATAAACTTGTAGATCTGCTATTTTCAGAGCGCAACACCCGAGCGCAACCAAACATAAAATAACTCTACCTAACATTTTAGTCTAGTTTTTATTTGTTGACGACATTGTCAGTATATTTAGCACAGTGGCGTGCAAACCTGTGCGCGTAATAAAGCGTGCGAGCAACTGCCAACTTATGTTTACATTGACATGCCTGATAGTAATAGTACACCTAGAAGCAGCGCTTCTCAAAGTGTGACTTTACAGGTCTGTAACTCTGAGAGCGTACAAGTGGATCCAAATGGACCCATAAGGGTCCATTTATACGCTCTCAGAGTTATGGAGGTCCTTGAAATAATTTAAAAAAAAGTTTGAAGCCCAATGCATACTCCACTATGGGAAGCCGAAAAAAGTTTGGTTCGCCAGATATCATTCAGAGGTTCGGGGACCCGAGCTAAATTGGCCTGTTTGGTGCCTCCGGGATGTTGTAACTACCCGAACCCATTTCGGCTGTTCCGCCTTAATGTCCTCACTCATTCAGCCCCAGCTTCAGGTTCATTCTGTCAGCACTATAGTGACAGAGAAACAGCGGGTAGTTTGGAAGAGACACGAGCCAACCTCCGGGAGGAACAAACACCTCTGAGATCTCTGTTTCGTGACCATTCGTAAACCTTATACCTCTGTCGTGATATCCAGGTATTGATTTAACCATCTGTTCCACTTCAAAGCGGCGCTGCTGGCTGTGTGTAGTGCAACCTACAACACTGCTTGAGCGAGTGTCTCCACTCACAGACGGACAGCTTGAGCCGTGAGTGAGACTCGCGAGCCACAGAAGTATGAAATGACATTTGTCGCAAGGTTATAATAGTTTTGGATTGTTTAGTTTAGTTTAGTTTTTAGTTTGCTTTGATTATTTTTTTCTAATTCAGCTAGTTTTAATTTGTTTCTAGAGCGGATTTGCTAGTTTTTATTCGTTTTTATTTTTGATAATGCTAATAGTTTTAGTTAATTTTAATTCGTTTTAGGTGTTAGTTTTAGTTTTTTTTTATACTTTCAGCCCTTTTCAATCCTGCACCAAATAAACAAATACGTCAGGATTGAAAAGGGCCAGAGTAAGTATTGCGTAATCATTTATTTCAGGGCAAACTAAGGGCATTTTGTCTATCATTTCAGTTAGTTTTTTTTCACACAATAGAGTTTCAGTTAGTTATGTTTTTTCAATTTGAGTTTTTGTTATTTTGTGACCAAACTCACATTGGCTTTTCTACTGGACTGTGAAGCTATACCTTGGGTACCACTGACCTTAGAGAGCTTAAGTGGGGTCCGGGAACCCCCAGGGGTCCTTTAGGGGGTACCAGGGGGTCCCCAGCTAAATTAGTTAATATAGCGTCACAATCATTGTAACCACTTTAACCATTAGTTTATACTTTGGCTATTCAACAACAGCAGATATCCAAGCTCATAGCGCATCACTTCGTGCCATGCTATGAGCTGGTAGATCTGCTATTTTAGAAAAATCGGGGAAAATGTGTGCAAATCTTTGAATATCATTTTTAAATGCATTTATTGTAGTTGCCCATCTTATTTGAAACAGTATTTGGTTCAATCTATCCAGTCATCATATCCACTTAGACACCAGCAATATCCTTACTTTGATGTACCAAAAATCTTTAAAGAGGTTGGACATCATTCTGAATGATCTTCCTCTATCTCTTAGATCCATTTCATCCTTCTGTCGCTTCAGGACTTCCCTCACATCTTGATTCAACTTGTTTATGCTTCTACATTGACTGTAGCGGTAGCCTACCGGTAGGGACCATAGACTGTAAAAAAGAATGGACAGCGTTACGCCCATAGACTCAACAGACCGTAAATGCAGCCTATTTTTCAGCAATTTCAAATCTGCCATCTTTCTATATCGCGTCATATCCTAACCAACCGGAAATGAATGCTATTGGTTGGGACCAGAGCGGGGGTGGGGAATGAATGCTTGGCTGTGTAGCTTGTCAATCAAAGCATCACAAGGTAGCCACGCCCCTCCTAGAGCACACCCTCCTTTATCATCAATTTTAAAATAAATGGGACCATAGTTTACCAAAACGCATATCATGGTGATTGAAAGAAGACTTTAAACTAGCGACTGGAAGCATAATAGTATTTATGACAATGTTTATTAAGGTAAGAAAATCAAGTCTAAAGTTCGGCAAAAACCCATCCGCTTGCATTGAGAGTTATTTCTTCTGACACCAGCAGGGGTAAAACAGCTAAACTACAGGCCATTCTGATGAACTGTCACTTCCTATATAGACTAAATTTCAAAGGCGGATGCTGGGCCCTTGGTAGGGAGTAGGGACATACAGTATACACTGATGTATTTGCACTGTGCCCTTCTTTCTCTTTCTCTAATGTTGTTTAACAGCTGATGGTGTGGGGGTTGGTGGGGTGAGCAAGCTATTGTACCGTATCTGTGTATGAATGTATCTGTATAGTTGTATTGTTTGTATCTCTGTCTGTTGTTCATGTTTTCATGGGAACCCCTCGACATCTCAAGGGGCTATATCTTCAATAAAAAACATTTTATGTACTCAAATCTTTGCTTCTGGAGGTCCCTGGCACAACATATTATTTTCAGATGGGGGTCCGTGGCCAAATACGTATCATTTTGGGGGTCCCTGACATGAAAAAGTTTGAGAAGCACCACCTTAGAGGCTGCTGTCAAACCACTAATGAACAATGCAATTTCATTCCGTTCCAAGACAGACGCAGCCTGTGCTTCCTGCTCTTATAGACACATGGACCGTGTTCCATTGGATCTGATGTGTCAGTCACTATGGCGACGGCCCCAAGAAACACTGTCAGTGTCGGCGTACTCTGTGTCTCATTAGTGACTACAGATCAGCTGATCTGAGGCTTTCAACTTGTATCTCTGGCTAGGTGGGATTTGAATGACCGGTCATTCATTTTATTTTATTTTAACCCATTCAATCCGGGAACAAATCTGTGTCACTTGAGATTTATTTTGACTTATTTTTTTTTATTGTGAAAATGTGTGCAAATCTTTGAATATATATTCTACACATGTCTTCTAAATCCTAATCGTTTTATAAAAAAACTTATGTTGTTACACCAGTGGCGCTCCAACTTTTTCATGTCCAAGGACCCCCAAAATGATATGTATTTGGCCGCGGATCCCCATCTCAAAATGTGTAGTTCCAGGGACCCCCACTCCCAGACCCCCACTCCCAGACCCCCCCCCCCCCCCCCAAGCACAGATCGGAGTTAAAAATGTTCGCTTTAAAACACATATATATATATTCAAAGATTTGCACAAATTTTCAAGATTAAAAAAAGAATAGATTTTTTAACAATCTAAAAAATAGCGCTATGAGCTTGTATATCTGCTATTTTTGAATAGCCAAAGAAATCTTAAAATTACACAGATGCATTCCCGGTCTTAAAGGGTTAATGTCCGGTGGGAATACGTTTTATCCCTGCTTCTGGTCAAACTGAATTAAATACATGCCTTTTGGGAAATGCTAGCTGTCTGATATGTTCGATATTTATGTTTGATAATATCAAAATATATCACAATTGAACAATTTAAATAAAACATTTACTGTATGCTGACCACATTAACCCTGGCGTCCCTATTTTGGGGAAATGTTCAAAACGTGTCTCCCCGAAAAGTTACATTTAAAAAAAAAATTACATCTTGTGAGCTTGTAGATTGGCTACTTTCGCTATTTGTCATACAAATACGTAAATAGGTCTTAAATAGTTACGAAAATATCCCTGTTAGTGTTTTCATTGTAGTTTTTTTTTATACAAAAGGCACCCTGTGGATAAGAATTCATAGAAATCTCCATGGGCTCTCTCTCTCCAGACAGCTGCACGGAGAAGCTCGTTAACATTTACGTCCACCCAGGGAACAAATGAAATGAAATTATTTAAGATTCATCAATTATTTGAGACTGTAATATTCTCCCTCTGCACTCAACTATTTACGAACTGACATGAACAAGGATTTAGTGTCTTTCTGTGCGAGTGAATAGCATTATCACCTTATTAATAATATATTAACTTGTTTTACATTGAAGGGGTGATGTTCAACAACCTCCACAACATGGCATGTATACCATGGCTGGCCTGGGACGTCTCTACTGCACTGTCTCTCTCTCAGCCGTCCTACTGTCTGTCTCTCCTACACTGTCTCCCTCTCTCAGCCGTCCTACTGTCTGTCTCTCCTACACTGTCTCCCTCTCAGCTGTCCTACTGTCTGTCTCTCCTACACTGTCTCTCTCTCAGCCGTCCTACTGTCTGTCTCTCCTACTGTACACTGTCTCCCTCTCAGCTGTCCTACTGTCTGTCTCTCCTACACTGTCTCCCTCTCAGCTGTCCTACTGTCTGTCTCTCTTACACTGTCTCCCTCTCAGCTGTCCTACTGTCTGTCTCTCCTACACTGTCTCTCTCTCTCAGCTGTCCTACTGTCTGTCTCTCTTACACTGTCTCTCTCAGATTACAGATCCAAACTGGCCAATGGGGAAATTTGAAAATAAGTTTATATTGTTCTCAGAGCATTGCTTCTCAAAGTGGGGTCCTTGGGGGGTACCAGCTAAATGAGTTAGAATAGTGTCACAATCATTTTAACCACTTTAATCATATTTTATAGTTTGGCTACACAAAGCACGTCTATATGAGCTTGAAGAATTGTGCACATCTTTTAAGCGAACAGTTTTGCACTCAAATCTTTGCTTCTGAGTACCCTGGCACAAAATATGTTTGAGATGGGGGTCCGCAGCCAAAGTTTGAGAACCACTGGCCCAGAGAATCTGTTTTACAGAGGTTTATAGACAATATTTTCACTGTATTCTCGGGCACACGCACGCACGCACGCACGCACGCACGCACGCACGCACGCACGCACGCACGCACGCACACACACACACACACACACACACACACACACACACACACACACACACACACACACACACACACACACACACACACACACACAAACACACACACACACACACACACACACACACACACACACACACACACACACACACACACAAAAACACAAAAACACAAAAACACGAGATCTGCAGATGGTTCAATGAGAAACTCAACAGTCGTAACAAACACTGTGACTGGAGGAAATCAACTTTTTGGATATCAAGGTATGGTCAAAGACAACAACCTTCTCACTATCAACCTGTTCATATGCCCACAGATTATTATGTAATAATCGACCGATCGACTTCAAACTTGGCATGTGTATCGCATGGGGGCAGAGAAGGTTGGTGTTTCCAGAGCGGAGGTTGCGAGTGGAGGTGTGTGTGTGGTTTGAGGAGTTCCTTAACCCATTAATTATTATTATTTGAGCTAAAAAACATTATTTTACACTTTGGCTATTCAAAAATAGCAGATCTACAAGCTCATAGCGCTACAAGCTTGTAACTCAAGCTTTTCAAAAAACACATGTAACTCAAATCTTTGCATCTGGGGGTCCCTGGAACAACATATTTTGAGATGGGGGTCGGCGGTCAAATACATATAATTTTGGGGGTCCTTGACATGAAAAAGTTTGAGCACCACTGATATAGAAACTTTTTTTTTTTTTCAGAAACCTGTTGGGATTTATAAGACATCTGTAGAATCGGCTTCAGGTCTTAAAGGGTTATATGGTAGGAGGGAGCGTTACCATGGATGCATTGATGTGTGTCCGTCTAGCAGTTTGTGTCCCATTTATGCCCATATATGGCGATCCCTGCCCATATATGGCGATCCCTATGGCGACTGACGTCATAGCCTGGCTTCCAAGCACTATGATAATTGGTACTGCACTAAGTACTCTGACAACGTGAACACAACGTGAGATATACAGTCAAAGTGCAGGTATCGTTTCCATTCACCCGTACGGCAACAGCTGGATGAAATCATAAGAAATGTCATATTTCCATAGTCACACGTTGTTGTCCACTCACCCTATTTTTGACATTTAGAGCAAAAAAAAACATGTTTTATTACATTTTCAAACAACAGGAAAATAGCCGATCTACACGCTCACAACACATGGCGATGTCTCGCGTTGTGAGCTTGTAGATTGGCTATTCCTGTTGTGTGAAAATATTTAAGGATATGGCCTTTTCTATTTAGCAATAGTAAATTATTCATTTATATTATTGGTACCAGTCATTGTCAGTGATTCCTTTCTGTATTTAAGTTATTTGTCCTATCTGCCCTGTGCAGATTTTTATTTCCCAAAGCCTAAAAGGCAAACAGAAATGTCATTTATTTTTTTATATTTATATGTCCCGGTGTTCATCGGGCAAAAAAACACATTTAAACCCGCAGTTATTTGCATGACAATTGATGGCAACTAAAATGCCATGATCGTGACTGCCCTGTCAAACACAGCAACACTCTCCCTGCCGCCCCGTTTCATAAGCCCACAGATACACTCTGTTATATCATCCTACACCGCTGTTTCCCAAACAGTGGGTTGGGACCCACATGTGGGTCGCAGATCAATTTGTATCGTTCGCGAGTGAATACCCCTTTATTTATATTTTTCGTTTCCTACATTTTGTTTTTTATTATTATTATTTAAAAGATTTCAAAAGATTTTCACGAAATCGATTTTTTTTTACAAATTCAAAAGTGTTTTTCAAAAGAATTCCATTACAAAGATAATTTTAAAAATGTATTAATTAGAGGGAGAAAAAAATACTTTTAAGAAGTAGTACAAATAGTAGATCTACAAGCTCACAACACGTCGCACCTGGGAACCACTGCCCTACACCATGGGTCTTCAACAGGGGGTCCGGGACACCTAGGGGGTCTTCAGAGTTAGTCCAGGGGGGGCACAAATCTTTGTGTGATAGGAACTTTTTTTAAAGACGGGGTGCCGTGATTTTCAGTGATCCCCCACCCTAAAACATGATCATCAGGTATTATGGTTATACTAGGAGGAAGATTTTTTTCAAAAAAGTGTACAGAAATTGTTAAAATTATGTTTTTATGTGGACACGCCTCCAGTTCATTAAGTATACCTGGTTCTCACCTTAGCACCTCCTCCACCACCTTAGCACCACCCACCTGTCCTAGTCCCTCCTCCTCCTCATGCCCACACCTGTTGTGTTATGATAATGAGGGGGAGGGTATGGCTTTGTGATGTCACTAAAGCGCTGTTTCTCTATTGGCACGTTTGACCCTCAAGGTTTCAGCCTCCAGGAAGAAACTCCAAATAGTCAGAGAAGACATAAAACACCATAAAAACACCACCAGGGGGCTTAATGAAGTTCTATCAACCTCATAGACACATGAAAAACAGAAAAAGTGCAAAAACATGGCACCAGCTCTTTAAATATTTGCTGAAGATAGCCGATCTAAGCTCACAAAGTGCTTGTAGATATTTGTTTTGGTGAATAAATGTGAAAAAAGAGCAGACCAAGTACAGAGCTAAAGGTCAACTTATATGGGGGGTTTAAGTGGAAAATGTCTTCTGATAGTCTATGAAAAAGTTCAATCTGCAACACAGTTTTATACCATAGTATGTAGTGGGGGGGGTCCCTGCTCCATCTCTCTCTCTCAGCTATTAGGGGTCCTTGGCCTGAAAAACCTTGAAGACCCCTGCCCCACCATAAAACAAAAAAAGTCTGCCCTACAGTCAATTCAACAGAGTATAAAGAAGGATCAGGACCCACTGGAAAATTTAACACTGGATGCTTGTTTCTTTCCAGAACCTGGCAACTCATGTTGCCAGGTTCTTGAAACAAGCAACCAGTGTTAAGTCGTTCGGCAGTAGCGCTAGCCTCTCAGGCTAGCTACTCTCATGTTTGACTATCATGAGACTCCACAATGACTAGCAGTAGAGAAAAAAACAACTTTGCATCGGTTATAATAGACGAATCTCCCTAACCCACGCGCTCCCATTATGACAACGGAGGGGGTTTAAAAAATGACGACAGGGGAATCGATGGAAAACGCCACTTTTCACGTCAATAGGTGAGTAACGAGACATCAAAGACAACACTTAATTTGTCCGGTATTCTCCTTTAACACGGCAGTGATATGCGTGTGGGCCACATGCATTTTAGATTTTACTTAGTTGTTTTTTTTACTTAGGTTTTTTTGCCTTTGCTGTTTTAATGCCATTGTTTTTAAACCCTGTAGCACTTCAATATTTGTGGAGAAAAATGTACAGTATAGTGTGATACGAATAAAATGTATTATTATCATTTTCAGTGCATGTTTGTTGTAATGATCACGTTTCCCGCTTGGATTAATGGAAATAACGTAATTTTTGTTGTTGTATTTTTGAGAGAGAGGGAGATTTTAAAGAAAAAATACCATAACATTTGTTTTTTACATCATTATTAATATTTTTTATATATCAATGTCATATTATAAATATGATCTTGGGACGGTTGGGAACAGCTCGTCCAACAATGTCCCATTTGATGTGATGCAATGGGAACAGCCTGTTCCCATTGTTTAAACTCCAGTTAGAAAGTAGACGCAAATAGACAAATAAAAAGACCCCAGAGCTTCCCGGCTTATTCTCCACTTGGAAAGGAATTAGACAAAACAAATTGCTTTAAACGCTGGCACGTTATTGACTCTGATAACGTGCGCTGAAATCTATCTTTAACCACTTAAACGCTAGTCTCGCTTAGCGAGTCAATCAGAGATGCTACATTCAATGAATGGGCTAAAACTGTCTGGAAACAAGTCCGAGATTTAACCTATTTAGACCGGGAAAGAATCTGGGTCAGATTTCTTTGGCTATTAAAAAATAGCAGATCTACAAGCTCGTAGCGCGGCACTTTACGAGCTTGTAGATCTGCTATTTTTTTAAAACATTTGTGCAAATCTTCAAAGCAAACATGCGGTTTAACTCAAAGGAGATTCTACAAATGTCTTCTAAATCCTAACAGTTTTCTGAAAAACGTATGTTGCTACAATATCAGTGGTGCTCAAACTCTTTCATGTCAAGGACCACCCAAAATGATATGTATTTGGCCGTGGACCCCCATCTCAAAGTATTTAGTTCGAGGGACCCCCATGAAGCAAAGATTTGAGTTAAATTAGCAGATCAACAAGCTCAGATCTACGAGCTTGTATATCTGCAAAAAAAAACAAGAGTGTCACAGAACCAATGTAGAGACTTTAGGGTGACCCTTCATATCGGGACGGTATCAGGATCAGGATCCAAAGCAGAGGGTGTAGAGGGTGTAAAGGGTGTAAAGCCACATGGACAAGGCGTGGCCACAACCAGCCTGTGACAGTCAGTCGTCTATCTATGACAGTGGAATTCTCAAACTTTTCCGTGTCAAGGACCCTGTTTGTATGGCTGCAGACCCTTTTCTGCCAGGGACCCCCAGAACATTTATATTATCATTATAAAAAAAAGCAGACGTACAAGCTTGTTGATCTGCTATTTTTGAATAGCCAACATATAAATGGATAAAGTGGTTAAAATGATTGTGATGCTACAGTGCATTAACTGCTTTTACTGGGGACCCCCTCGAGGACCCCTGGGGGTCCCCAGACCCCACTTAAAGAACCACTGGTCTATGACATAAGACATGAGACTCAAAATTTGGCCAACATTTAAGCGCAATCAGAGCCCCATTGATTACTTCCAATATAAAATTAAAAAAATCACACCCTGTGTGAAGTGGGCGGTGTCTTGCTAGCTAATCACAATACTGAATGGAGTCAACCAATCATGTACAAAAGATAAATACATTTATT
>NC_137605.1:9398429-9413429 GCF_963280865.1 Gymnoscopelus braueri | reverse complement strand
GGATATAGTTCCACTACTCAGCCTGGGCCCGGGTTATTGTATGGGAGAAATAAGCGAAATAAGAGAAGGAGCGGGCGGCTCCTGATTATTAAACTCCCCATCACACAAAGATCACACGCACACGCACACGCACACGCACACGCACACGCACACACACACACGCGCGCGCGCGCACGCGGCTGCGAGACCCTCAGTGTGTGGTATCATTCGGGTGAGCAGTCCCTCATTGAAGTCGAGGTCTTAAAAGCACTTGCCCGTCGGGGCGAGTACAAGTCCTGTTCCGCAATTACAATGTATAATTGAGGTATTTGTTTAGCGAGACGCTCTCATCACAGTGTCACTTACAAGTGTGAGATGACAGTGAGCAGAGGAAGCATGCACCCTAGTGAACAAACAACGGGGTAAATAGACGCCTTATCTGACAACGTCACACTGATAAGAAGCAGTATGCGCGTGCAGGCCGGCACCAAAAGAACCTTAGATGCCATGTAAACGTGGTCACAGCATTCACGGGTAAAAATGCATCCCAACAAACTCTCAGATGCCATTTTCCTTCCAGTGTGGAGGAAGAATGCTTAGGATGTTCACTGTGATCTCTCACTCTCGCTTCCACGACGCGTTATGACCTCGTATTCTTTGAGTGCAACGGTGTTGCGCTTGCACAATGAAGTGTGTTTCGACCTTGATAGCGTGAAAAAAAAGATATAACCAACCGAGCAGAGAGAGGTTTGCTACTGTTCATGTGATGACTAGACCGGTAAACTATATGCCTGTACAATGTGACAAGACCCTCAAACTCTAACACTGTGACAAGACAAGGAGGCTCAGGAGGTAGAGGGGCCCTTCGGCTATAGGAAGGTTCCTGGTTCAATCCCCTGGCTTTGTGTTGAAGTGTTCTTGAGCAAGACACTTGCAGTAACCCGTAACTGCTCCCCCGATGAGCAAGTTGGTGCCTCGCATGGTTTCCTCTGCTATTGGTGTGTGAATGGGTGAGGTGAATGTAATTAACATTATAAAGCCGTTTGGATGAGGGCACTATAACAAACCCTCAAACTACAGCATAACACGTGACAAGACCGTCAAACTACAGTATAACACGTGACAAGACCCTCAAACTACAGCATAACACGTGACAAGACCGTCAAACTACAGTATAACACGTGACAAGACCCTCAAACTACAGCATAACACGTGACAAGACCGTCAAACTACAGTATAACACGTGACAAGACCCTCAAACTACAGTATAACACTGTGACAAGACCATCAAACTACAGTATAACACTGTGACAAGACCCTCAAACTACAGTATAACACTGTGACAAGACCCTCAAACTACAGTATAACACAGTATAACACCTGTGACAAGACCATCAAACCACAGTATAACACTGTGACAAGACCCTCAAACCACAGTATAACACCGTGACAAGACCCTCAAACTACAGTATAACAGTATAACACCGTGACAAGACCATCAAACTACACTATACCACCGTGACAAGACCCTCAAACTACAGTATAACACCTGTGACAAGACCATCAAACCATAACGCTGTGACCGCTATTTTCAAGTTGAGCAAAACGAGACCAGTCGAGCGCTGAGAGCTGTGGATGAGGCGAGGCTGTTACATGAGAGAAACAGGTGTGTGTGTGTGTGTGTGTGTGTGTGTGTGTGTGTGTGTGTGTGTGTGTGTGTGTGTGTGTGTGTGTGTGTGTGTGTGCGTGCGTGCGTGTGTGCGTGTGTGCGTGTGTGTGTGTGTGTGTGTGTGTGTGTGCGTGTGTGCGTGCATGTGTGTGTGCGTGTGTGTCTCGCTACAGAGGGAGAAAAATGCAGGTTTGTTGAGATGAGGGGAGTCACAGGAGAATGCGCGGCTGGCATCGTTACTGTGGCAAACGAGCACCGAAGCATTTTCAAACATTCAGAATCAATATTGAAAAATGTACATTTGTGACAAAACAACAGTAAAACGGTTCCGAAAAGTGAGGAAATACTGTAGTAATGATCTCAGCCATTAGAAGTAACAAGGTTAGCCCATTCAATCCGTGAACGCATCTCTGTCATTTTTAGATTTCTTCGGCTATTCAAAGATAGCAGATGTACAAGCTCATAGCATGAGCTTGTACATCTGCTATTTTTTTTTTTTTTTTTTTTGCAAATCTTTAAATATATATATATATATATACACATGTTTTAAAGCGAACATTTTTAACTCCGATCTGTGCTTCTGGGGGGTCCCTGGAACAACATATTTTGAGATGGGGGTCCGCGGGCAAATACATTTTGGGGGTCCTTGACATGGAAAAGTTGGAGCACCACTGATATAGCAACATACTGTTAGGATTTTGAAAACATTTTTTGATTTCGCCGTGGACCCCCATCTCAAAATGTTTTGTTCCAGGGACCCCCCAGAAGCAAAGATTTGAGTTAAAAATGTTCGCTTTAAAAATATATATATTCAAAGATTTGCACAAATGTTCACGATTTTTCAAAAAATAGCCCAAAGAAATCAAAAAATGACACAGATGCGTTCCCGGTCTTAATGGGTTAAAGGAAATGGTGCGTTTATATAGCGTAGCGTCATTATCCAAAGTGCTTTAATGTGCATTACTTTCACCTGATCTCACACACACATTCATTGTAAAAAAAAAACATTCAGTGCCAGAGCCAAAATTCATTGTAAAAAAAAAAGTGCTTAGGAGCCGAGATACAGCCTTTTTCAGTAAGAAGTTAAACAAGAAGTGAATGGAGCAGAACATTTTCAAATCATCATATCTTGGGTTCTGAACATTTTTATTAATTTTTGTATTATTATTATTTTTGACGTTTTAGACGTCCTGTGGCACTGAATGAGCACTGACGGAGTGGAGGAAAACCATGCTCATCGGGAGCAGTTAGGTGTTAAGTGCCTTGCTCAAGGACTCTTCAACACAAGCCCAATGGGATCGAACCAGGAACCTTTCCGATTCCCAAACGGCCGCACGTATACCTCCTGAGCCCGCTGACGCCCCCAGTGGCAGGTAAGATAAAAAACACATTATGAAAGTATACGGAAATTAAGCACCTATAACGCATTTAACCCATTCAATCCAGGCAGGAACGCATCTGTGTCATTTTAGATTTCTTTGGCTATTCAAAAATAACAGATCTACAAGCTCACAGCGTGGCACGAGCTTGTAGATATGTAGCTATTTTTGAAGAAATAAATCGTGAAAATGTGTGCAAATCTTTGAATATTTATATGCATTTTTAACTCAAATCTTTGCTACCGGGGGTCCCTGGAGCAAAATGTTTTGAGATGGGGGTCCGCGTACCAATACATATCATTTTGTGTGGTCCTTGAGACACTTATTTTATAGCAACATATGTTGTTGTTTTTTCAAAAAAAAAATCTGGATTTAGAAGACATTTGTAGAATTCCCAGAAGCAAAGATTTGAGTGAAAAATGTTCGCTTTAAAAAAACATGTATATTCAAAGATTAGCAACAACAACAAAAAAAAGATTTTTCAAAAGAAATAACAGATCTACAAGCTCGTAGTGCGGCACCGAGTGCCGTGCACCGAGTGCCGTGCACTGAGTGCCGTGCACCGAGTGCTGTGCTATGAGCTTGTAGATCTGTTTTTTTTTTAATAGCCCAAAGTATAAAATAATGGTTACAGCTAAAAATCGAAAAATGACACAGTATGAGTTCTCGGATTGAATGGGTTAAAGTTTGTATTGCTTAGAGGCTGACCGATTTCCAATGATTTAGCAAGTGGATAAAAAATAATGACACCCTTCTAGCAACTTTCTGGGGGATTTGGTCTCAGGTCTCTCCAGTATAATCTTAGAGCAGATCTAGAGTCTAGACAATGTTGTTCAGGCTGTTTCAGTCTTTTACTACCAGGCTATGAAGCCAGCAGATGAAAAAAAGGAAAACCTTTCACAACGAAAAGAAATTAACCCTTTCAAATCCGAATGGGAATGCATCTGTGTCATTTTAGATTTGAGCTACAAACATTATTTCATACTTTGGCTATTTTTTTGAAAAATCTTGAACATTTGTGCAAATCTTAGAGTACATATATTTTTTGAAACGACATTTTTAACTCAAATCTTTGCTTCTGGGGGGTCCCTGGAACAACATATTTTGATGGTGGTCGGCGGCCAAATACATTTCATTTTGGGGGTCCTTGACATGAAAAAGTTTGAGAACCACTGATATTATAGCAACACAATTTTTCAAAAAACTGTTAGGATTTAGAAGACATATGTAAAGATTTGCACACATTTTCCCGAAAAATGTATAAATAGCAGATCTACGAGCTCGTAGCGCGGCACTCGGTGCCGTGCTACGAGCTTGTATATCTGCTATTTTTGAATAGCTAAAGACATCCAAAATGACAAAGATGCCTTTCCGGATTGAATGGGTTAATAAAAAATAAGCACAGACTTCTCACATTAAAGCCTATGATGGCCTCTCAATCATAGCTGTCGTTGCTCCACATGCCTAGGGCTGTCACGACCACGAAACTTCAGCTGGCAATTAATTGCCTTACAAATAATTGTGATGAATTATTTAATTGCGTTTCTGGCATTGAACATTGAAACAAATCAATACAAAATGACATTTATGTTTTTGCCTTTCAGGCTTTGTAAACAAAAAAATAGATTTGCACGGGGCAGATATGACAAATAGCGTACTTATGCAAAGCCTATTTATTACTGAAATACAAAAAAAAAGAAATGACTGGCAATAACTAGTACCGATAATCAAAATACATAATGTTCTATGGCCAAAACAGGCAATACACTTTTAACACAGTCCCTGCCGTTGACAGAGATCGCTGTCAACTTAAAAAAGCTCTTCGCTAACCTATGAACGATCCCTTGACTGCGAGAGAATCATAGAAGGAGAAATGACGTCGTCCCCCAAAAAAATCACTCCATCCACTCCCATGTTATGAGATGTAGAAAAAAACACATCTAGCTCGGATTTCAATTTTTTTTTTGTGAAAACAAGTCATATTCAACTGCCGATAACGACAGAACGGACGATGGCGGTAAAAATGTTTTTGTTCCAATGGATAGACGAGGCCCCTCCCCCTTCCCCTCCCCCCAGACAGCCTTTGTTTACATCCGTGACCACAACGTGGCTCTCTGTGGATCGTCAACATAAGGTAAAAAAAACGCTGGCATTAGCGGATTAATTAATGAATTAATTAATAACTAATGAATTAATACCTGGCAGTGAGTGTGTTAACCCAAGGAGGATTCTAGTTTTCTGAAAAGCCTATGTTTCTATGTCAGTGGTGCTCTAACTTTTCATGTCAAGGACCCCCCCCCCCAAAATGATATGTATTTGGCCACCGACCCCCATCTCAAAATGTGTTGTTCAAGGGACCCCCCAGAAGCAAAGATTTGAGTTAAAAATGTTCGCTTTGAAAGGAAATATATATTCAAAGATTTGCACACATTTTCACGATTTAAAAAAAATAGCAGATCTACAAGCTCGTAGCGTGGCACTCGGTGTAAAATAATGCTTTTTGGCTCAAATCAAAAAATTACACAGATGCGTTCGATCCAGGTCTTAATGGGTTAAGTATACATTTAAAGAAAAAGCCAAAATAGCTGATCTACAAGCTCACAACATGTCACATTGTGATGAAGTTGAGAATGTGGTACTGTGTGTGCAGGAGGGTAGTTGGTGATGGAATAAATGAGATAGCAGAGTGTTTCCAGTGAGCCGACATGCAAAATATCTGCACCCTGACTCTGTTTGACCAGAATGGATACAGAGCCTTCGTTAGTATAATTGGTAAAGACCTGTGAAGGAAGAAAGGAAGAGGGTCCAATTTATTTCCAATATGGCTGCTGTGCGTAGAGCCTGTTCAGTCTTGGATCAACACAGAGACTGAATATAGCCTCCACCAAGACTAAACGTCAGACATGATATACAGTACCATAATGTAGCTGTGTTTTCAATCATGTACGTGACAGCAACCTGCCACATGCCCTTTAGCCTCACAGGAGAGTGCACTCGGGCTGAACGATCATTTTCCCAATCGTTCTACATATGAACATGCAAGATATCAACCACTTAAAGGAGTAGTTCACCCAAAAAATTACACATTTTTTATCAATTACACACCCGAGAGATTTTTTTAGTTTTTGTCGCATTCCTGAACCAATAATTTGATGACCGGCGGAGGAGACTCAAAGACACTCGAAGAGTCTCCTACGGAGCAGACACCTGGTCATGAAATGATTGGCTCAGGAATGTGACAAAAACTAAAAGATCTCCATGAATGCAAGGCTTCATGGTGTGTGTAACTGATAGAAATAAGTCTCTTTTTTTGGGTGAACTACTCCTTTAAACCCCAGCATCTGTATTCAGTGTCCGGGTAGCTCAGTCGGTCGGTAGAGCCTTTGGACCACAAGGTCATGGGTTCGATTCTGGGCACCAGGGACCCTTATGGTTCCTTGAGGGGGTTCCAAATGGCCCCTTACGGATGTGTAACGGGTGTCCTTGAAATTAAAACGTTTGAGAACCACTGTGCTACACAAAATGGAACAGAGCCTTCATTAGTATCATTGGTAACACCTGTGAAGGAAGTACGGAAGAGGCCCAATTTCCTTCTAATATGGCTGCTGTGCATAGAGCCTATAAACCTCTCCCAATTTACTTATCCGTATTGTGGGGAAAGCTAACAGAAAACTGAAAATACACTAGTATAGAACCCTGAGGGACTCCACTCAACCATATGGGGTTTAAGTGGTTAACATTGCAAAAGGGAACGATATTGATGCTATGTACCCCCCACTCGCCCTGCATGTACAGCTAAAGTCAGGCAATCACAGAAATACCTTCACGCTCCAAGTGTTTAATAGCGTGTTTCAAGTTCAGTTCATTCAATCCCTCTTTTTTTTTGGTCGGAAAAAAGGTTCAGAGACTTTTCAACTTTTTTCTGGCATGGTAGAGTGTGTGAACGATGACGATTCATAGCACGGTCTGTTAGTTCAACCTCTCGTTGAAAATGTATTACTAGACGACATGTGAAGATACTTGCAATGCAGCAGCAGGCAGCTTTAACCGTTTATGTTGGTTCCAATTTAATTGGATTAAAAAAAAGCAGTGCTGGGGCGCCCGCTAGCCTAGCGGTCCAGGCGCGTATCACATATGCTGATAATCCAGCTTGACAGCGTGTCGTGGGTTTGACTCCCGACCCCGACGACCGTTGCTGTGCATCTCTCTCCCCATTTCCTGTCAGCCTACTTTCGTATCAAAAAAGGCAGAAAAAGCCCCCAAAAATATCTTTAAAAAAAGCAGTGCTGTCATTTTGTTCATTGTATGATCAGTGATATTCCGCGACCATTGCAAAGCTTAGCACGTTCGTCAAGGCAGACGAAAGTGAAGGTTTGCCTTCCTGTCAGTGGACTTCCAATTAAGAGTGCTTTGTCAAGTTCAAAGAAAGTACGCGTTTGACTTCCGGTTGGCGGAATTCAAAATAAGAGCTAAGTGAAGATTGCTTAGTCTTCCCTGTTACCACATGTAACATAACTTAAAATAAAATAAGTGTGAACCCACAGTCATATTGTACAGGGCCTATGCAATAAGACTATGGCTGCATTATGCTATAGGCTATCGTAACGCTATTGAGATATTTGGCATAAATATCACGGTATGAGATTTTGTCCATATCGCACGCCACACACACGCACCCTCCTGCAGTTCTTTCCACCTAGACAACGTTTTTATTCCTGAGGGAAAAACCTGATCAATAATGTCATGTTAGTGTGGTATTCATCCACTGTCATGCTACAATGGTATCAATCAATAATGTCATGTTTAGGTTCTGTGCTGGTCTCAAGACAGTGGTGGAAAAAGTACTCAAATGTTTTACTTAAGTAAAAGTACTGTAGCAATACCGACCATATAAAAATACTCTGTTACAAGTAAAAGGCCTGTGTTCAAAATGTTACTTGAGTAAGTACAAAAGTATTGGCATCACAATATACTTAAAGTACCAAAAGTAAAAGTACTGAAATGTTTGAAAATAGCAATGCTATTTTCAAACAGCTTATGTATTAGATAGGGCTAAAGTGGTTAATTTATGTTTTATAATATAATTATTTATATCCGCAAAGTAACGAGTAACTAATGTTTTCAAATAAAAGTAAAAGTACAGTATTTGCCTCTGAGATGTAGTGGAGTAGAAGTAAAAGTACTGAAAATTGGAAATACTCCAGTGAAGTAAAAAAAATACCTCAAAATTGTACTTAAGTACAGTACTTGAGTAAATGTACTTGGTTACTTTACACCACTGGTCTCAGATCAATTCCCACCACCGTGTTCTCTGGTCTCCATCTCAGTGTTCAGACTGTCTGCTTCAGTAAAGATCAAATACTAAAGGGATCTAACAGGGTGGCCGTAGCTTAGTAGGCAGAAAGGTCGTCTGTTAATCAGACGGTCACCTGTTCGCCCCCCCCCCCCATTTACTCAAGTAACGTACTTAAGTACAATGTTGAGGTACTTTTACTTTACTGGAGTATTTCCGATTGTCTATCCTTTTACTTCTACTCCACTACAACTCAGAGGCAAATATTGTACTTTTACTCCACTACAATTATTTGAAAACTTTAGGTACTAGTTACTTTGCAGATATAAATTATTACATTATAAAACATACATTAACCAATTTAGCCTTTTAGTACCTAGGCTATTTGAAAATAGACGATCTACAAGCTCACAATGCGTCGCATCGCGACACATTGTGAACACCAACAGCTCTCCCAGCGACCGCTCATCATAACCATCAGAGCAGCCATCAACCTGGGTTAAGCAGAAACAGATTTTCCCCCATGGGATAAATAAAGATCTACCTAACGGTCAAACGTCTTCTTTTTTTTTAATTGAAATTGAATGTGAATGAGTCCCCGTGAAACTTGATTCAATTACATTTTGACAATTTCGACATTTAGCAGACACTGTTATCCAGAGCGACTTACAAGTGCGAGATGAGCAGAGTAAGCACGAACCCCAGTCAGCTAACAGGGTAAATAGTCACCGTAAGTGCAGAGCAAAGAGAACGAGGTAGTGATTCCACTGGCCTGTTCATTCGGTCTCAATCCAATAAACTTAAAGGTGCAATAGACGTGCCCATACCCTAGGTGGGGTTGGTGAAAGGGCCTTTCTGTGTGGAGTTTGCATGTTCTCCCCGTGTCTCCTAGGGTAGGTACCCTCACAAATAAGTAAATAAGTAACTCGGTAAAAAGTCGGTAAGTCAGCAAATTATTCCGTTTGCAACATCACAACGCAACAGCTGTCTCTAAGCTTTGCTAAGGAGAAAACCCTAACCCTAACCCTAACCCTTTCCCAATAAAAAGTAAAACACATGGATAACGGCGACTGTCAGCCTTCACAGGTAAACAAAACAATAATTTTGGAACCGCCCAAATTATTAAAACGATTACGTCACAATCATACATATTTTTATTCCACACTTTTTAAAAAGCTCTGTGGTACCATTTTCGTTTGACTATTACATCAAAATATTATCAACATGACCTTTAAACATCAAAGCTGTTTTTAATCAGACACACACTCCAGCCCCGCCCCTTCTCCTCACCTTGTTGTACACGCCCCAGGACAGCTCCGTCTCGATCACCATGACGACGATGCCAAACATGCCGAAGATCAGGGCGTAGTCGCTCAGCCTCTTCCTCTTCTCGAACAGCGCCCTCCGGTGGCCCAGCTTGTAGCCGATGTTCTGGTTCTTGCGCTTGCAGGCCTTGGACATGCTGCCCCTCGCCCCGCCCGCTCCCGCCGCCGACCCCGCCCCTCCCCCGGCCCCGCCCACTCCGCCGCCGTGCCTCCTGCCCACGCCGCCGCCTCCGGACCCTAGCCCCGCCCCCGCGACCCCGCCGGACGAGCCCCCGAGGGCCAGGCCGTGGTTCTGGTGGTAGATGGACATCTGGTGGAGGTCCCCGCACAGGCCCAGGGGGGAGGAGGCGGAGTTGGAGGCGGGGTCGGTGAGGTCGTAGCCGCGGGCGTAGGGCGAGTCCTCCTTGGAGGAGATGACGATCTCCGGCGGCGGGTTCTGGAGGAGGGGTCCGTGCGGCGAGGACGCCGCGGTGAGCGTCCCGCCGCCGGCGGTCCCACCGTCCCGGTGGTCGCGCCCGTTGAGCCCGAGTCCGGCGGAAGAGGAGGCCCCGCCCGCGGAAGAGGCCCCGCCTCCCGTGGCCTCGCGGGTGTCGCTGCTGCTGTCCGACTCGATGAGGTTGCGGCGGGAGGCGCTGAGGCGGCTCAGCGGCTTCATCACGCCGCCGCTGTACTTGCAGGAGCTCATGGCGATCTCGGTGAACGGGTTGCTGTCCCGCCGGTGCACCAGGGGGCTGGCCTGTCTGTGTTTGGAGCTCCGCCCCTCGCGGTCCCGGTCTCTATAGGGGGTTTGTCAAGACCATGAAAAAAAAATGTAGTCGATGGTTAAACTTGTCATACAAATAATTGCGATTAGCGACTTAAAGGAATACTAAAAATACCTAAAATGACTTATTTTCTATCAATTACTGTCGCATTCCTAAGCCAGTCGTCACGTATCGCAACACATATATATATATATTTTAATAAATATTTTTTTTTTTTTCTTTTTTTTTTGGGGGGGGGGAGCTAGTGACAGTTAGAGGAGTTCTTACTGTAGCCTATGGTGTGTGTGATACGAAATGTGAGCTTAGCATAATCACAGTAATCCTTAATCATATTCCATCATATTCAAGGGCTTTTGGAGAGAAATGAGACACTCCAGTCACTTTCAGTTTAGAGCACTGCAGAGGGAAGGTGTGTCTCTGTCCAGCTGACGCTCGTTGACGCTCGTTAATGTTATATGCATCAAGGCAATTATGTTTCTGCACAGTCAAATAGACCTACATCTTATCTATAATATCAATCAAGTTAAGTTAATAACTAGGCTACACTTCGTTGGTAAAAGTCCAGATGACAAGAATATGATTTTAGTGGAATTTATATTTATGCAGTATTTATATTATATTTGTTATTAGAGTCTATATGTCCTCTGGAACAAAGAGGTTTGACTTCATTAGTTCCTTAAGTTTGTATAATAAGGGCCCGAGCACTGCACAGTGATTATTATTATTATTTTATCGATAATGAATCGCGTTTTTGAGGGGCAATACCTCTAAACGTTTTTTCTAAAAGTTTTGCAACTTTGCACACACATCACAAGTGGCGAAAAATTCTGCATTTTGATCATCTCAAAAAGGGGCGTGGCCATAGGCTCAATAGCGCCCCCTACCAAAATCTGTGCTTGAACCCCACAATACAGTTTCGCCTACATGTATGCAAATTGGTACACACCCACTTACAAAAACGTCTCTAGAAGCCATGACCTAAACCCAACAGGAAGTCGGCCATTTTGAATTTATAGTGGCGTTTTTGTGCATTTCACGCCACTTTCACGGGTTGTACTTTAACGAACTCCTCCTAGGCGGATTGTCGGATCCGCCTCAAATTCGCTCAGAGTACACAAAAGACCTTAACAATGAAAAGTTATCAAAAGCTTGAGTTTTTGTAAATCTGCGTGACCGTGGTGCAGTGTCAAACTTCAACGCCAAACAGGAAGTGAAAATAGCCTATTTACAATTTCTATTGGCTGGGCTTTAAACAGCCATAACTCCAGTTCCCTGCATGCTAAACTTCCGAAACTTGCTAGGTGCACTTAGACAGCATATAGGGCCAGACTGTAATTGCTTTAGCCCCGCCCCCTCTATGTTCCTATTGGCTGGGCTTTAAACAGCCATAACTCCAGTTCCCAGCATGCTAAACTTCCGAAACTTGCTAGATGCACTTATATGGCCAATAGGGACAGGCTGTAATTGCTTGAGCCCCGCCCCATCCGTGTTCCTATTGGCTGGGCTTTAAACAGCCATAACTCCAGTTCCCACCGTGCTAAACTTCCCAAACTTGCTAGGTGCTGTTAGACGGCCAATAGGGACAAGCTGTAATCGCTTAAGCTATGTATCCTAACTTTTCAGCTGATTGCCATACAGACTTGTATCGTGGACAGAGCTGCGCGGGCCCGGTCATCGTTGCTTGCAGCTTTAATTGTATTTATTTTGTGTGTAAAACACTCTTTTATGTGTTTTATAAATAACAAAAACGTTTTTTTTATTTTTATTAAATAATATCATATCGTCTCAATATCGTGAGCCCAATATCGTGTATTGTATCGTATAGTGAAATGGCACACCCCTAATGATTATGCAAAACATAATAGAGCACAGTAGTCACTGCGTTATATTTTTCTATTGGAATCCCCATAGGGGAATCTTAGATCGCGTCATATAAGAAAAAAATACAAATAAACAAACCACCACGGTGATTTTGCTCATTTGAAGCATCAACTGACAGTGACTAGTGGGAGAGACGTCAGGACTTCGGTACTCTATTGTGATTATCTAAAAGAATTCCAATCATGTAATGATTGTGAAAGGCCTAACAGAGTTAACCCTTACCGCTCTCGCGACTCCATGGCCGGCGAGTGGGAGGAGTAGAAGAGGGCGTTGTACCCGGGGGAGGAGTCTCCACTCAGGCTGTGCTGCGAGCCCAGGCAGGACGACAGGGAGATGGAGCTTGTCGGGTGGAGGGCGTTGTTGGGGAGGATGGCCACGGCGGGGGGCGGAGCCAGGGGCGGCGGCGGCGCGGGCGTGGCGGAGGAGGAGGAGGAGGGGAGGGACAGTGTGGGGAGGGAGGGGGAGGGGGACGGCGTGGAGGGCGGCGCCCCCGTGTGGTTGGAGGAGTGGCTGGGCGTTATGAGGGATGGCGGTAGTGGGGGGGGGAAGGCGCCCACGCCAACGGTGGCGGACGGGGGCAAGGGAGGGGGGAGGGGTGGGTAGCGCTGCTCGTCTTCATCGCTGCCGGCGGCGACCAGCAGAGCCAGACTCAGAGAGGAGGGGGGAGGGTCCATGATCCTCCTGGCTATCTGCTGGACCACACACACACACACACACGCAGGCACGCACGCACGCACGCACGCACGCACGCACGCACGCAGGCACGCACGCACGCACGCACGCACGCACGCACAGACAGACAGACAGACAGACAGACAGACAGACAGACAGACAGACAGACAGACAGACAGACAGACAGACAGACAGACAGACAGACAGACAGACACGCACCCACGCAGACAGACACAGGCACACACGCACACATGACACGCACGCACACGCGCACACACACACACACACACACACACACACACACACACACACACACACACGCAGGCACAGACAGACACACACATAACACACAAGCACGCACAGACAGACACATAACACACACGTGCACACACGCACACACAGACAGACACACACACACATAACACACACACACAGACAGACACACGCATGCACGCACACACGCACACACACAGACACACACGCAGGCACAGACAGACACACACACACACACACACACACACACGCACACACACACAAAGACAGACACACACACATAACACGCATGAACACACACATAACACGCATGAACACACACACACACACACACACACACACACACACACACACACACACACGCAGGCACAGACAGACACACACATAACACACAAGCACGCACAGACACACGCGCACACACACACAGACGCATACATACACACACACACGCACACACACACACAAGCACGCACAGACATGCGCACGCACACACACACTCACACTCAAACACACGCACACGCACGCACGCACACACACACACACACACACACAGGGATGTGGACATAGTTTTATATTGAAGTAGAAACAGCAGAATAGTTCTGTTCTTCTATTTTGAATGTTAACTCTCTTTTGTCTCTTCAGAACACATGGAGAGAGAGAGAGAGAGAGAGAGAGAGAGAGAGAGAGAGAGAGAGAGAGAGAGAGAGAGAGAGAGAGAGAGAGAGAGAGAGAGGGAGGCATAGACAGGAGAAATGGAGGGATGGAGGGATGAGAAATGGAGGGATGAGAGATGGAGGGATGAGAGATGAAGGGATAAGAGATGGAGGGATGAGAGATGGAGGGATGAGGGATACATACAGGACATAACAGAGACATCAGAGTGAAGAGACATGATATGAGAGAGAGAGAGAGAGAGAGAGAGAGAGAGAGAGAGAGAGAGAGAGAGAGAGAGAGAGAGAGAGAAGAGAGAGTGGGGGGACAGAAACTGAAGGAGGCATAGACAGGGAGGGAGACAGAGAGAGACAGAGAAAGATAGATGAGGCAGAGAGATAAATTGACAGAGACAGAAAGAAAGTGAGAGACAGAGACACAGAGACCATTAGGAGGAACTAATGAAGAGAAAGTAGATGATGTGAAGAACAAAGAGTTACAATAAACCTCCATCCCTAAACAAGGGATGGAGGGATGAGGGATAGAGGGATGACGGCATGAGGGATGAGAGATGGAGGGATGAGAGATGGAGGGATGAGAGATGGAGGGATAGAGGGATGAAAGATGGAGGGATGAGGGATGGAGGGATGAGGGATGAGAGATGGAGGGATGAGGGATGAATGGGTGAGGGATGGAGGGATAGATGGATGAGAGATGGAGGGATGAGAGATGAAGGGATGAGGGATGGAGGGATGAGAGATGGAGGGATGAGGGATGGAGGGATGAGAGATGGAGGGATGAGGGATGGAGGGATGAGGGATGGAGGGATGAGGGATGGAGGGATGAGAGATGGAGTGATGAGGGATGGAGGGATGAGGGATGGAGGGATGAGAGATGGAGTGATGAGGGATGGAGGGATGAGGGATGAGGGATGAGAGATGGAGGGATGAGGGATGGAGGGATGAGGGATGAAGGATGAGGGATGAGAGATGGAGGGATGAGGGATGGAGGGATGAGAAATGGAGGGATGGAGGGATGAGAAATGGAGGGATGGAGGGATGAGGGATGAGAGATGGAGGGATGAGAGATGAAGGGATAAGAGATGGAGGGATGA
>NC_137605.1:9393429-9395929 GCF_963280865.1 Gymnoscopelus braueri | reverse complement strand
AGATCAGCTATTTTCAAATAGCCAAAGTATATATAGGGCTGAAGTGATTAATGTTTGTTTTATAATAAAAAATCAAATAAAATAAATTATGCCTCTTCCTTACTTCCTTCTCAGGTGTTGCCAATGATACTAATGGAGGCTCTGTTCCATTCTGGTCAAACAGAGTCAGGGTGCTGATATTGTGCATGTTGGCTCACTGGAAACACTCTGCTACACCAGTGGGTCTCAAAGTGTGGTCCTTGAAATTAAAATTAACAAGTTTGAGAACCACTGTGCTACACTAAATGGAACAGAGCCATAATTAGTATAACTGATAAGACCTGTGAAGGAAGTAAGTAAGAGGCCCAGTGGTTGCTGTGCATAGAGCCTATGTTGTGCATAGAGCCTTTTACTTCTTCTCCACAACATCTCAGAGGCAAATATTATACTTTTACTCCACTACAATTATTTGAAAACTTTAGTTACTGGTTACTTTGTAGATTTTGATTATTATTACAAAACATACATTAACCACTAAAGGAGCACTTCACCCCTGGAAGAAGTTTTCGGTCTTTTAATGAAGTTTAGGAGTGAAGAAACAAGATCCTGGGTTTTTTTTTGTGAATAATCTGTGTTTTTAGATATCTAGTAATCTTTGCAATATTCGTGACGTTATTTGCATCATGAGAGATATGTCTCATTCCTTTCCGCACTACATGTTGTCTCGACGCGTCTCAGTCAGACAGCTTCAAAGACAGCCCCAAAGGGTGTTCCCAAGATTCGGTCCAACCTTCAACCTTCTTGCACTCCACCCCTTTGTTTTGAGTTGTAAATAATACCCACCCCTTTTTAGCTATGCGTTCCCCGTTCAGATTTGTATCATGGCGTCAGCACGCATATCTGAGTTAGAGGATTCCATGGAGGAAGATGACTACTTTCAAGTTATGGCTGATTTTGAGATACAGGAGGGCTATCTTTTTGAACCGGAGTATAGCGATGAACAGCTCCAGCGCAGGGACGAGGAAGAGGCGGCGGCGGCGGCTGCTGCTCTAGCAGCCAGGCAGGCAGCATTAGCTGCTGGGGCGGACGTGGAGCAGCCACGGGTCGGTAACACTTCTTGGTGCCTGTGCACCAATTGCATGCCCATGGTGACAGACATCGAGTGTATTTGTTGCCACGAATTCCCCCGTGCGCAATTCCTGCTGGATGAGCTGTTGGATGAGCAAGATGCCAGGGGGGTAACAGGGCAACCGATATGTACAACTGTGCACAACAGCTTTGCAATAAACATAGATCGACATAACCTGGAACTCTACTTCAAGATTCCCAAAAAGAACTGGGAGAATCAACCAGAACCAAAGGGGCCAAATGGACGCATGTCTGACGAGTAAGTAAACATTGCTGTAAAGTAACCACTATCACTAGCCCTGAAACATGACTGTCATACCATGACAGTCATGGTGCCGAGTCCCCCTGGTCTAAAGTTGTGTTCGATTTTTTCACATTGCCATCTCTCACATAAACATAAACGTTCAGATTTCAAATATAAAGTGCTTACCACCGAGCCACGGATGTTACAAGGCGACGCGGACCGCGATGAGTACCCGTATCTCCCGTATTGTTCAATAAAAAGCATTTTAATCCCATCGCCGGCCATTTTCTTTTTTGTTTTGTAATGTATCAGAGTGCAATACACATCCCAACCATTAGTGTCGCATGGTTGAAAGTATCGGAGACAATTTGGAGAAAATGGCCGGCGATGGGATTAAAATGCTTTTTATTGAACAATACGGGAGATACGGGTACTTATCGCGGTTCGCGTCGCCTTGTAACATCCATGGCTCGGTGGTAAGCACTTTATATTTGAAATCTGAAAGTTTATGTTTATGTGAGAGATGGCAATGTGAAAAACAACACAACTTTAGACCAGGGGGACTCGGCACCATGCGTCATGTGAACCATGGCTAGCTGATGAAGGTACATGGAGCCAATTACGCGTCCTGATCTGATTGCATTGTTGCCTCTTTTGAAATAAAATAATAAGTAGCCTGTCCTATCCTACACGAGGGACACAACGTGAGTGCTGGCATCAATTATTTTATTAGCTTATGAATTGTAGACTCCTGGGTCGTTATAATGTTCCAGGTGGATAATATTCTACCCAGTGTGTGTGCATTTTACATGTCAATATTAGGCTACTGTAGGTCTGTATTTACTGTAAGCATTGAAGAGTCAAATGGAAAGATCCGTGGTAGTCACAGGAGCATGAGTGTATGGACAATATTCATTCAACTCAACTGTTTTAGGCCTACATGGAAGCTAGATACAAGTATTATTCGTGTACAAAAATTGGAAAATGGTGAGGTGCATAATGAGGTGTTTGTATTATTTTAGCTGTCATTCTTCTGAATAGAGGTGGAATATTCCAGTCCATGTAACGGTAGTCTACCGATCTAATCAATGATTAGTAATCATGTCTTTTGTCAATTATATCTTTCAGTCAGTATCGTTTGGTAGCCTA
>NC_137605.1:9314393-9393229 GCF_963280865.1 Gymnoscopelus braueri | reverse complement strand
TCAAGTGGTTAATTATTATCAACTTCATTCTCTCTCTCTCTAATGGTTGTCTGCCTCTCGTCCAATGCTGTAATCTACAACGATGCAGAACAGTTCATATTATTAAAAGATGTGATCAGTAACGAGACAGAGGTACTGTAGGACCAACATGAGAGGACGTAAACAAACAGAGACTGTGTGTGTGTGTGTGTGTGTGTGTGTGTGTGTGTGTGTGTGTGTGTGTGTGTGTGTGTGTGTGTGTGTGTGTGTGTGTGTGTGTGTGTGTGTGTGTGTGTGTGTGTGTGTGTGTGTGTGTGTGCGCGCGCACACAGTGGTGGAAAAAGTACTTGCATCATTTACTTAAGTAAAAGTATCAATACTGCAGTGTAGAAATACTCTGTTACAAGTAAAAGTCCGGTAATCAAAATTTACTTGACTAAAAGTACAAAAGTATTGGCATCAAAATATACTTAAAGCACCAAAATTAAAAGTACTCATTGTGCAGAATGTCCCATTTCACAAGTTCATAATGTATACAAATCTTTTGAAAATTGCAGATCTACAAGCTCACAATGCGTCGCGCATTGTACAAATAATTGTAGCGACAAATAATTGTAGTGGAGTAAAAGTACAACATTTGCCTCTGAGAAGTAGTGGAGTAGAAGTAAAAGTATTGAAAAGGGAAATACTCCAGTAAAGTAAAAATTCCTCAAAAGTGTACTTAAGTACAGTACTTGAGTAAATGTACTTAGTTACTTTACACCCCTGTGTGTGTGTGTGTGTAATATAATGGTATATTCTGTCTTAGCCTGGTTCCATCCAGACCATAAACCCCGCCCACTCTCTGAGTGGACTGCCTCTTGGTCTGGTGTTGTAAAAGTGAACCTAGGATTTATTCGGTACAAAATGTATTGTCCAATGAGAGTCGGAGGTGGGGGTGGGGATCCCTTAGGATTGGTTTAGGGCAATTCTAATCCCCTCCCCCTTGTAATCGCCTACACTGGAGCAAATGTCAGACTGAAGCTCCACGCGGCTTCAGTCTGATAATCAGGCTATGGCTGTCTAGGTCTCTCGCCTTGTGTTTTGTACAGCACAGCAAGGCCTTTGGCGAGACGAGACATGTAGATATGTAGAGATCTACATGTAGAGAGAAAAAGTTGAATGACTCAGAAAGAACAGCTTCTGACACAGTGGGGGAAAAAATATATTACAAATGATTTGTTCACCAATGATTGAGAAACATCAATTTAACTGAACACATTGACTTTTTATCCGTTTTCAAACTCAAAAAGAGTTAAAACATTTAAGCCAATCGGGAGAGAGCACTGAAAATGTATGTTCTGTTTAATAAAGATCTGGAGAGACTCCTTTTACTGAACAAACACTCTATAGCAATGAGTACTATCAGAATATAGAGCTATTTAACACTTATTTTAACCAAAGTAAATCACTTACCGTACCTTTAATAGTCACCCCATGGAGACTTGAATTCATGGATATTTTTTTGTTTTTGTCTCATTCCTAAGCCAATAATTTGATAGGCAGCGGTTCGGGTAGGAGACACACAAAGAAGACTCTTTGTGTGTCTCCTACCGGAACCGCTGCCGGTCATCAAATTATTGGCTTAGGAATGCGACAAAAACAAAATCCATGAATTCAAGTCTCCATGGGGTGAATAATAGATAGGAAAAAAGTCCTTTTGGGGGTGAACTATCCCTTTAAGCATCAACCTTAACCGTCAAGCCACAGTCTTCATGCATGCAGCCCTGACTCCCAGGCACTTAACTGTCAAAATATGAATAATAAGATTAGAGATAACACTTGAACCTACAACCTTAACATCCTCGTGCGTGTGCTTTGAACTTCAAACCACTGTCTATTTGAATAATATCATTGACTCCAGGCTTTGTATTATGATTATTCTTGTATTAGTCACTTTCCAAACATGCCAGAGCAGTGACAGGACTTAAGACCTCAAGCTCTTAAAAACATTGTGCTCTCATAATCTACGCACTCCTGACTGCAAGATCTTCAATTATTGCTTTGGACGTATAAGCTTTCAATAGTTAAAAGCAATATGAAATTTGATCTGACATTATCTTTAAGCATGGACTTTAATCATCAAACCTCAAAGACAGTTAAGCCACCGTAAGCTTTCTATGGTTCTCTCGGTGGTGTAAAGTAACTAAGTACATTTACTCAAGTACTTTTACTTTTGAGGAATTGTTATTTTACTGGAGTGTTTCTAATTGTCAATACTTTATACTGCTACATTACATTACATTACATTACAGTCATTTAGCAGACGCTTTTATCCAAAGCGACTTACAATAAGTGCATTCAACATAGGTAGGGAACGAAACTACTAATCACCAGAAGTCTTAAGTGCATTTCCTGCATAAACAAGCAACCAAGAGTGTACCTAGCGCTAAGGTAAAAGTGCAATATATCAGCCACCTACTTTCTTAAACAGATGAGACAAAATAGCAAAATCAAATGAGCACAAGCTAAAACAAATAAGTGTATTGACTAAACAAGATCCAATAAAACAATACAAAACTAAAACAAGAGTTCGTACAACTAGTTAACAACAAGTAGGCCAGGCAAAGAGGAAGGGTAGTGTTTCCTGAAGAGGTGGGTTTTCAGCCTGCGGCGAAAGATGGGCAGTGACTCTGCTGTCCTAACATCAGTGGGAAGTTCATTCCACCACTGTGGGGCCAGAACAGAAAAAAGTTGTGACCGTGTCGTGTGCTACATCTCAGAGGCAAATATTGTACTTTTTACTCCAGTACAATTATTTGAAAACTTTAGTTACTAGTTACTTTGTAGATTATTATTACAAAACATACATCAACCACTTCAGCCCTATACACATTTTGGCCATTTGAAAATAGCAGATCTACAAGCTCACAATGCGTCGCTTCGCGACGCAAAAGATTTGTATACATTTGAAAACTTGAAATGGGACATTTTTCCACAATGAGTACTTTTACTTTTGGTTATTTAAGTACATTTTGATGCCAATACTTTTGTACTTTTACTCAAGTTCATTTTGAATATAGGACTTTTACTTGTAACAGAGTACTATCTACATTGCAGTATTGATACTTTTACTTGAGTAAAGAATCGAGTACTTTTTCCATCACTGGGTTTCCTGGATGTTGGCTTTCAAAGACAGAGAATCAAACATACTGTATACCACCTCTGTGTTACCATCCACTCTACGAGACATTAAGTTACTCGGTTTCAGTATACCACAACACTTTATGGCTTATGTCACTCTCGCCTCTGCGGGGCGTCTTTCAAAATGTACCAAGAATTGAAGATGAAAAGGAGGGTGTGTGACAGACCGCTTGAACCTAGCGTGCATCACACAACGCACAGAGCTTCACGCGATGCATTAACGATACGAATACAGGAACGCTCGCCCCAAAATATTCTCGCTCGCCCCAAAGACTATGCCTAAACCTAACCTTATTCCTAAACTTAACCTCAGTAAAACTATATGCCTAACCTTATTCCTAAACTTAACCTCAGTAAAACTATATGCCTAACCTTATTCCTAAATGTAACCTCAGTAAAACTATGCCTAAACCTAACCTTATTCCTAAACTTAACCTCAGTAAAACTATGCCTAAACCTAACCTTATTCCTAAACTTAACCTCAGTAAAACTATGCCTAAACCTAACCTTATTCCTAAACTTAACCTCAGTAAAACCATGCCTAAACCTAACCTTATTCCTAACCTGAACCACAGTAAAACGAATATAAGCATACATGAACCGATGGGGGTGAGTGTATTTTGGGGCACGATACCAGTAAACTACTAGTGTCACAGTGTGAGGTTTTCAATCTTGGATTGAGCCAATCTTTAATCTTTCAATCAGCAGTACTAGAGGTCCTGGTAGGATAGAAAGCCAGCAGTAGAGGTCCTGGTAGGATAGAAAACCAGCAGTACTAGAGGTCCTGGTAGGATATAAAACCAGCAGTACTAGAGGTCCTGGTAGGATAGAAAACCAGCAGTAGAGGTCCTGGTAGGATAGAAAACCAGCAGTACTAGAGGTCCTGGTAGGATAGAAAACCAGCAGTACTAGACGTCCTGGTAGGATTGAAAACCAGCAGTACTAGACGTCCTGGTAGGATTGAAAACCAGCAGTACTAGACGTCCTGGTAGGATAGAAAACCAGCCTGGTTGGACATAAACCAGCAGTACAAGAGGTCCTGGTAGAATAGAAAACCAGCAGTACTAGAGGTCCTGGTAGGACATAAAACCAGCAGAACTACAGTAGGTGGCCAGTGACTTTAACCAGTTTCACTTTCAAAACCTTTGCATCATGCATGTCACACAAACTGAATGCGATGCATTTTATTGACATAACAAGTTTGTTCATATAGAGTCCTATCCACAAATCCACCATTTAACTTCCACAATCCACATGATCAAAACCATTGGTGTTGTGTGCTGGCCACCTACTGTAGGCGGTGGTGTAAAGTAACTAAGTATATTTACTCAAGTACTGTACTTAAGTACAATTTTGAGGTACTTTTACTTTACTGGAGTATTTCCAATTGTCTATACTTTTACTTCTACTCCACTACATCTCAGAGGCAAACATTGTTGAATACTAAATACTAAATAAATAAAAGAGCATTTTAATCCGATCATCGGCCATTTTCTTTTACTCCACTACAATTATTCGAAAACTTTAGTTACTAGTTACTTTGCAGATATAAATTATTACATTATAAAACATACATTAACCACTTTATCCCTATTTTATACCTAGGATATTCAAAAGGCGTTGTGAACTTGTAGGTCTGCTATTTTCAAACATTTTTGTACTTTTACTTTTGGTACTTTAAGTACATTTTGTTACCAATACTTTTGTACTTTTACTCAAGTACATTTTTAATTCCGGACTTTTACTTGTAGCACTACATTACAGTATTGATACTTTCACTCAAGTAAAACATTTGAGTACTTTTTCCACCACTGACTGTAGGGGTGTCGGTAGAACAAATGGAAAACACAACACAGAGAGGTTGATGCATAATACGTTCCTTCGTTGTGGTGTAACTGTGGCGTTTTGGCGGTGGAGATGATTGATGGTGAACATCCCATCAGAACAGAAGAAGTGGTGAGTGAGAGAGAGAGCTAATAGAGCCAGACTGAGTCCATCACAGCTCTGGCCATCACTCTTCTCTAATGGTTCCGATTGCATTAGGGGAGGCTGGGAGCCATGTGGCCAGACCAGCATCATAGTCCAGCCCTATAAAAGCTCTGAGCCCACAGGAACGGTCCACAGCTATGTTAGAATGAATCAGACACCATGCAATGTAATGTGATAGACGGCAGGATGAGCACTATGGGAGAGACGGAGAGAGAGAGGGAGGAGGAATGGAGAGAATACATTTGGGGGGGGGGGGGGGTCAGGATAGCGAGAGAAAACGACAAGGGCGTTTTGAGAGGCAGGGGCGGATGAAGAGAACGGAGAGGAAGAGAAAAGGGGGAATGGAGGGGGGGAGAGAGAGAGAGAGGGAGAGAGAAAGAGAGAGAGAGAGAGAGAAAGAGAAAGAGAGAGGGGAGAGGCATAATGTAACGTTAATACATCCCAGCAGGCCAGAACATCTAGCCTGCAAACAACAGTGTCCTTTTAATGAAAGGACACACACGCACACACACACACACACACACACACACGCACACGCACGCGCACACGCACACGCACACACACACACGGGCACGGTCTCTCACACACACACACACACACACACACACACGCACGCACACGGGCACGGTCTCTCACACACACACACACACACACACACACACGCACGCACACACGCACGGTCTCACACACACACACACACACACACACACACACACACGCACGCACACGGGCACGGTCTCACACACACACACAAACACACACTGGAACGGTCTCTCACACACACACACACACACACACACACACACACACACACACACACACACACACACACACACACACACACACACACACACACACACACACACACACACACACACAGAAGCCTAGAATATCGTCTCTGTCGGGTAGAAACCTCATACATGTATTTCCAAAACTGTTACTTTTCAGGATTCAAATTCAAAAAGCATCAAAAAGCGACGCGTTTTGAGCTTGTAGATCTGCTACTTTTTGATGCTTCTGTGTGACGCTGTGGTGTGATCAAGTAGGTCGTTCATTTACAGGGTTAAAAAGGTTAAAGTATGTAGATTAGAGGTTTCTGCCCTGTACTGTAGCTAAGGTGCACGAGAGCTGCCCAGTACAACTGGTCATAACAGGAATATTGTTATTATTGCAGCAGCATGGCTCCTGGGGGCAAGCTGTGTGTGTGTGTGTGTGTGTGTGTGTGTGTGTGTGTGTGTGTGTGTGTGTGTGTGTGTGTGTGTGTGTGTGTGTGTGTGTGTGTGTGTGTGTGTGTGTGTGTGTGAATATGTTTCACATAGTGATTCAATAAGCTCAGTTCCACCGTCCCTCCATATTTGGGCAGGACTGTCCTCATCGGTATACTGTATGACATCATAAGTGTGACATAAGAGATCCACAATAGAAGCCATTCCACTATTAGATCCTGCTTTGTTCAATACAGTCCTTATAAAGGTTCACAGCGTCTTATTGTTTGACATTTATTCCTTCTTCCAAACTCTCTCTCTCTCTCTCTCTCTCTCTTTCTCTCTCTCTCATATCCACTCCACTAGTCCTCTCTAAGCACTCCTGGTTATCCCGCAAGGCCAGGGATTATGTTTTCGGTCCAGTGAGTCTGTCTGTCTGTCTGTCTGACTGTCTGTGAGCAGCTAAACTCAGTGACATTTAGCATTACACACTCCCAGTAGGCCAAAGAAGAACCTCCAATTGGAAATACTCCAGTAAAGTAAAAGTACCTCAAAATTGTAGGCTACTTAAGTACAGTACTTGAGTAAATGAACTTAGTTACTTTACACCACTGCTACTACTCCTACAGACGTTGACGACACTAGTCTTGTCGAACAGTCAAGAGTTCCACCTGGCCTGGCGGAGATATGCCCTCCACTGAGTGCACTTCTAGTTTGAATTGCAGAAACTCAACTCTCTCTGTTTGCCATCAATAGGCTCCATCTATCCACAGCAGCCATATTGGAAATAAATTGGGCCCCTTCCTTACTTCCTTCACAGGTCTTACCAATGATGCTAATTAAGGTTGTGTTCCAACAGAGTCAGGGTGCTGATATTGTGCATGTTGGCTCACTGGAAACATTCTCAAAGTGTGGTCCAGGGACCCTCATGGTTCATTGAGGGGGTTCTAAATGGCCCCTTACGGATGTGTAACTCTGAGTGTACACATGGAACCAAATGGACCCGTGAGGGTCCATTTGGTTCCATTTGTACACTCTCAGAGTTATGGGAGTCCACTGTGCCACTGTGCTACACTAAATGGAACAGAGCCTTCATTAGTATCATTGGTAACACCTGTGAAGGAAGTAAGGAAGAGGCCCAATTTCTTTCCAATATGGCTGCTGTGCATAGAGCCTCCTTTTTTCCCCCTTGTACATTTTCTTGACACTTCTGTCCTCTTTCCTCCTCCTTTTCTTTTCTCTCTATCAGTCTTCTCACCTTCCCCGACTCATTTGTACCGCCCTCCTGCCCTCAGGAGGGCAGTTGATTGGATTGGACTGATTGATTGATTGGGTAGAATGAGTTAAAGGCAGCCAGGTCAGTATAGAGTCCTGATTTGAAGTGATTGACAAATTGTGTAAGGACCGTGTCCCCCTGGTCGCTGGGATTTTAACATTTCTTGACAACAATGGCAGGAGCACCGACAGCAAGGCCCGCAGGGTTATCAACATCGTTAACTCAAACTAACGAGGTAACGGGAATCAGCCTTGACAAAACATTCTAGTTAACTGAACTAGAAATACCGAGGCTTTACCAAAACAAATAAAATAAAACGTAATAACTAACTGAAACCGCATTGTACACTTACAAAACGAACTAAACTAAACTAAACTAAAATCACGTAGAAAATGTCAATACTAGAGAAAAAAATGCGCCATTTTGGGCGTTTGGCCCCGTCCTGCCGGAAGGCCCCCATATCCCCCCACCTCACCTAACCAAATAAAATACACTAGTGTAGAGCCCTGAGGGACTCCGGTCAATCATAGGGTTGTGTGGGTGCGTGTGCGTGCGTGTGGGGGTTTAAGTGGTTAATGAAAACAATTGAGGTGTGGTTTGCAAAACGTGTCAGGAATAGCTTAAACAAGGTGCACACCCACACACACACACACACACACACACACACACACACAGTGCCAAGGACACCCAATCAGCAATAGCCTCTGGGTGCAGGCCCACCTATTTCACCAAAATACAAATAATTAAATCCAGAAAAATAGCGACATCTTGACATTGAGAACAATTCATGGCAATGTGGAGAAAGTTTTGACAATAACAACATGCCCTGCTGCTAAAATAGGCCCTATGCCAGGTTTAAAGGGATTAAAACTGGCACAATAATTGAATTGAAATCGCAACAAAATGAGTTAATTTCGTTTAGTTTTGTCATTTTTTCCAATCCTTTTCCAATTGGCCCCAATTTGAAAAATCACTGCTGTAGGCCACACGCACACACACACACACACGCACTCACACTCACACACTCACAAACGCGTGCGCACGCTCATAAGCCTGATAAGGAAAATTAAATCCTTGATCTCTGATGAGCAAAAAGTGTTCATAAGCCCCTACAATGAGTTTAATGCCATTAAGTGGGAGATGCAGAGAACCGTGATAAGACCCTCCCCTCCCTCCCCCCTGCACACTGAAGCTGCTGTGACTAACAGGCCACCTGGGGCGGGCACACACACACACACACACACACACACAAGTGGAACAAGTACTGTTACTTGAGTAACAGTATCAATACTGCAATATAGAAATACTCTGTTACAAGTAAAAGTCCGGAATTCAAAATTTACTTGAGTAAAAGTACAAAAGTATTGGCATAAAAATGTACTTAAAGTACCAAAAGTAAAAGTACTCATTACGCAGAATTTCCCATTTCAAGTTTTCAAACGTATAAAAATCTTTTGAAAATAGCAGATCTACAAGCTCACAATGCGTCGCATAGCGACGCATTGTGAGCTTGTAGATCGGCTATTTTCAAAGGCCTGAAATGTATATAGGGCTGAAGTGGTTAATGTATGTTTTGTAATAATAATCAATCTACAAAGTAACTAGTAACTAAAGTTTTCAAATAAATGTAGTGGAGTAAAAGTACAATATTTGGATCCTAGTAGAAGTTAAAGCATTGGAAATTGGAAACACTCAGGTAAAGAACAAATACCTCAAAATGCCTCAAATATCCCCATTTTGAAAGTGTGTGCTGAGAACCAACATGTTCCTAATGGCTATTGAAAACCATTCTAAGCTTTATTTTGAGTGGTAACCTGTGGTTGTAACTGCAGAGATAGTCAGAAACACTATTATGTTTTGCTGTGCCTGGCCCCTTATGTGTCCCTCCCAGAACCCCTTGTCGATTTTATATAAAGTGGGCTCCAAGAGAAATAAATGCCATTAAATGGGGGTCCGTAGCCCTAATGCATGTCAAACTGGGGGTCCTTGAAATTAAAATGGTTGAGAATCACTGCTAGAGCTGTAAAAAATCTTCTCTTGGCCCCTGGCATATCTTTTCAAATGGGGGTCCACGGGCTAATAAGTGTCAATTTGGGGGTCCTTGACAGGAAAAAGTTTGAGAACCACTGCTATAACGTATTCACGTGCTGCTTGAGCAGTGCTGGTCCAGTCTAGTTTGCTGTGTGCTCATGTTAAGAGCTTCAGCAACAATCAGCGCACCTCTCAACACCTGCACATTGATTTATTACTGTACACTGGAGCCTGCCAGTCACCATGTGGGACAGCGTCTCAATTTGTGGGACGCCTGAAAAGTCATGGAAATGTGGGACTGTCCCTCGTAAAGTAGACAATCTGGTCACCCCAAATACGTACATATTATGTATAAACAAATATAGCATGTTTATACATATGTACATTACACACTAAATACTGTAAATGGATATGCCTGGCCATGCAGCTCATGCATGTATGCACAAAAAACAGACCCCCCCACACACACACACACACCCCGAGTTCCCCTGGGCATAGTTGTGTTGACTTGACGCCACCTGCTGTTGTACTGAAGCACTGCAGCCAAGCTGGTTGAGACCAGCAAGACCGAGACAAGACAGTAGTGATGGAAAGTAACTAAGTACGTGTACTCAAGTATTGTTCTAGGTACAATTTTGAGTTATTTTTTACTTTACTGGAGTATTTCCAATGTAATACTTTTACTTTACTACTCCACTACACCTCAAAGGCAAATATTGTACTTTTATTCCACTACAATTATTTGAAAACCTTAGTTACTAGTTGCGTTGTACATTTGAATTATTACAAAACATACGTTAACCACTTCAGCCCCATTTACATTTTGGCAATTTGAAAATAGCCGATTTACAAGCTCACACCACATTTCCTGTAGCTTGTAGATCTGATATTTTCAAAAGATTAATACATTTTATTTTATACATATACCTTGTGAAACGGGACCTTCTGCATGAGTACTTTTGGTAATTTAAGTATATTCTGATGCCAACACTTATGCACTTTTACTCAAGTACATTTTTGATACCAGACTTTTACTTCTAAAAGAGTATTTCTACCTTGTGGCATTCATTATTTGGCTTAAGTAAAAAAAAATTGAGTACTTCTTCCAACAGACAGACCGAGTGAGTACTGTTGGTTTTACTGTCTGTCTGTCTGTCTGTCTGTCTGACTGATCAGGGATCACTTGACACCTGGGACAGATTCCAGTGCAGTTACTCAGAACCAGTGGTGTAAAGTAACTAAGTACATTTACTCAAGTACTGTACTTAAGTACACTTTTGAGGATTTTTTACTTTACTGGAGTATTTCTAATTTTCAGTACTTTTACTTCTACTCCATACATCTGAGGAAAATATTCTACTTTTACTCCACTACAATTATTTGAAAACTTTAGTTATTAGTTACTTTGCAGATATAAATTACTACATTATAAAACATACAGTAACCACTTTAGCTCTATTTTATACCTAGGCTATTTGAAAATAGCCGATCTACAAGCTCACAACGCGACACAACGCGTTGTGAGCTTGTAGATCTGCTATTTTCAAACATTTTAGTACTTTTACTTTTGGTACTTTAAGTACATTTTGATACCAATACTTTTGTACTTTTACTCAAGTAAATTTTTAATTCGGGACTTTTACTTGTAACGGAGTACTTCTACATTGCAGTATTGATACTTTTACTTAAGTAAAACATTTGAGTACTTTTCCCACCACTGCTCAGAACTAACTAGTTCTTCTGGGTTTTCCAGATCCAAGAGATTAGAACCAATTAACCATCGGCTCCAACTCTGTCCTTCTCTCAGGGATCATCCCTTTTACTGACATAAGAGACAAGAGAGGGTTTTTAGACGCATTCACTCACTCGGGATGCAAAGAAAACGAGGCGTGCTGAACAAACAGAAAGACTTTAATGTTTGTTTGTTTTTTCGAGGTTACTAAACATTTCTACTTTGTAAAAAAAAGACCCAGAACAATCTCAAGCATCTTTAACACATCACACCTTTCATTAAAACTTTGGAAAAAAGACAGATAAAAAAAAAAAGAACAAAGAAAAGAAAATCTGCAAATTGATTTACAAAATATATACATGAGGTATATACATATACATACACACACACACGTATATATGGGAACGCAACGTTTCTTAGCGAAATGTATACGCAGTAAGGTCTCTTCACATATCCATGCGTGTGTTCATGTATTTGTACGTACGTGTGTATATATACTGTTTATCAAGTGTCTGGCTGTCTGCAGCTCCTTAATCAACTAATTAACTAATCAAGGATTCTATTGGTCAAGAACTGGTCACATCTCATGGACGTGTCCACCAACAGCTTCCTGACATTCATATTGGACACGGGACGCACCACATCGACCGTCCAGTTTGTGGACATGTCTGTCCATGGACGGACATGTCTGTCCATGGACGGACATGTCTGTCCCCGTCTTTAGAGGAGATATCCTGTCTATGGAGGACATGTTTGTCCCGTCTATAGAGATGATATCCCGTCTATAGACGAATCCACAGACGCGCTGCCTGTAGCTGCCTGTAGGCGGCCATTGCTGCGGTGTCGCGTCCGCGGAGCGTTGACACCGCAGCAATGGCTGCGCGCAGGGCAGCGCTCCGTGGATTCGTGTATAGAGGAGATATCCCGCCTATAGAGGAGATATGCCGTCTATGGAGGACATGTCCGTCTATGGAGGACATGGCCGTCTATGGAGGACATGGCCGTCTATGGAGGACATGTCTGTCTATGGAGGACATGTCTGTCTATGGAGGACATGTCTGTCTATGGAGGACATGTCTGTCTATGGAGGACATGTCTGTCTATGGAGGACATGCCGTCTATGGAGGACATTTCTTTCCATGGAGGACATTTTCTTTCCATGGAGGACATGTTGGAGAATCGGTCCACATGGGGGACATCTCCGTCCATGGTGGACATCTCGGGCCCAGTCCATGGAGGGACATGTCCCGCCACGTCCGTCCACGGAGGACATGTGATCAGCTGGTGAAGACCTCAGCCAGAGAAACCAAGCTAACAGGAGAAATATTCAATCAACAGAAAACATTTACGTTCTTCTACAGTAGTTTAAATGACGTTATAATAATAATTATTAGTACAGAGAAGTTATGGGTGGATTATGTGATCTGCTCTACTCAAATCACTCGTCTTTCCTGACGACGCCTCCGGTGGACTTAACTCGCGGCTAACCGTATGCTCCTAGTGAACGCCAGGACACGGGTTTCCAAGTCCCACCGTCTTATATCACGTGTCAATCCTCGCCGTCTTTCTACACTGATCTTAAACCTAAAATAAACAAAAAAATGGTTTGACCTCAAAATATTCAGCGGTCTTAAACCTAAAATAAAAAATTGTTTGACCTCAAAATATTCAGCGGGATTGCCATAGTTTCATTTGATTTGATGATGCAATCTTCCCAAAACTAATCAACGATGAACATCGTCGACATTAACATTTCTTCGTCAACGCTCCATTGCACGAGGGTGTAATTGTTTTTAAAGTTTGTTTCGTGTTGCGCGACGATTTACAAGCCAGCGACGCGATGCATCCTTAGCTTGTAGACGAGTCGCGCTGCAAAGGATAAATTATGTCCGATTCATCATACTTGGTTACCTGCCGGTGTCGTGCTGCCGGAAATATCCAAACGTTGTAGCTTGTGAGCCGAAAATTGCGGAATTTGTGAACCGAAAATAGCTTTAGCATGTGAGCCAAAAAAGTAGGCAGGTTTCTGAGCCGAAAACAGACAATCTAAAAACTCAAATCATCATTTAGATGAGCCGTTTTCGGGCGTGCGACTCCGGCCGCGCAATGAAGTATGAATCAGACTTTTTAGAAGGAGCTCCGGACTATGACATCACACAGATTTGGGGCGGAGCAGGTCACACGTGGAGGCGAATATACAGCAGAGACAACATCATGTATAGCAGATATACATTTACTGACCAAGTGAACTGATCTGGGTACAGCTAGCAGGTTAGCAGTGGTGGTTAGCATGGGGCTGGTTTTTTTTTTAAGGTTCGTTTTTGTGGAAATATTTCTCATGTTTTCCTGTCTTCGGTTATGAATGTACAGAGTGTCTGTTGACAACATCATCCATCCCATCGCTCCTTCCCCCTCGTCTCTTTATTCTGTCTGTCCTATCGCTACGACCTACCTCTGTTCTCCCTCTATCCCTCCCCGCCAGCTAACACTTATTTTATCATCGCCACGCCGCCGTTGTCGTTGCTGCCGTTGCCCGTCGCGGACAGGTTCCCCGTTTGCACGCGGTGCACGTGTCCTCCGGTCGACTCGTCGGCCGGGTCGAAGCTCTTCTCCTCCAGCGGCTTGCCGATCCAGGCGCCGTAGCCGTGCAGGCTGAGCGCGCTGAAGAACTGCTCCTTGACCTGCTGGAAGGGCCGCGCCGCCAGCTTGGCGGCGGAGTACGAGTGGTGCATGAGCAGGTCCGTGCGGCCCGACATCTGGCACAGCACCCGGAAGAGGCGGAACAGGTTGGACTTGGACACGCGGGACACGTCCTGCTTGGACCTGAGGGGGGGAAAGGGATGGGAAGAGAGGGGGGGGGGGTGGGAGGGCTTTTAGATCTTCATCGAAAGATATCAACATTCAAGAGGGCTTATTTGTCAATCATAACAAATGATGATGTTATCTTCTCCACTTGTCTATTGCTGTTCAAAGCTTTGATCAAATCCATCTTGTTCGAGACAGATTCCTGATCCTTATTTTTCATGTTGATCTTCTGTGTCGGGAGGACACTGAGGTGGATGTGCATGCACTAGTTTCATGTAGCCAGACTACTATTCCACAATCTCTGAATGCTATCAAAAGTCTGTAACAACGTGGCCCTGTAAGCCCAGAAAAAGGGAAGTTTCGTCATTTCTGTTCGCAATAAGAATGATCTAAAATTATCTTTATTTCCATTTCTGATAAGCAACAAGCTATATATGCTTCGGCTAATTTGATTGACACAATTACGCGACTGCAAAGACAAAACGGAAGTGGGGGGGATTATTATCCAATAATAATTATTATCCAATAACGTTGGTGGGATTCATAATCACGGTGGGGGGACGTCACCTACCTTTGGGGCTGCAGTATGCGCGCACACACACACACACACACACACACACACACACACACAGAACAGACAGACCAGTGCTACAAAGTTATAAACATCTAGGGGCCGTGTCCTCAGACAGTGTTTTATGAGCGGAGGGCCGCTCGGGCAGAAACCAACTATATTTCAAAAGCGCTTCTGAATAAACCCCCTAATTCCATTGGATCCTGAAACTGAAATGAGCAGCTGGCACACCACCGGGTATAGACTAGTTGCTCACAATACACATTCTCACTCCCATGTCGTAGTATGGTGAGGAGTATTGGCTCGCTCGTCTCTCGTAGCATTGAAAAGCCCATAAAAAGGGCTACATCACTTTGGTGGAGGTTTGGGTTGTGTAGTCGCCTTGCCATGATGTTACTCCAAAAGGTTGGGCAAGGAATCAAAAATAAGTTCTCCATTGATTAGAAATTGATAATCCAATAAAAGCTCCTCATTGACTTACATTTTACCGTGATGAGGCTCAAGAGCTATTTTTGCCCGTAAACGAACGCAAACAAAGTTGATTAATTGAAGTTCCGGATCCAGATCCCCGGATCCAGTCCGGGTTTTCTTCCTAGTAAAAATAACAAAATCGACAGGAAGTTGACATTTTTATTTAAAAACAAAGATAGCACCGGGTTGGTTATGTTCTATATTGTCAGACTCAACTTTGTTTGTGTTCGTTTATGGGCTAAAAAAAGCTCCTCCTCAGCCTCTTAACAATACAATGCAAGTCAATTTGAATAATAAATTTAGTCAATGGAGCAATTATTTTACATTTTTTGCCCATCTTTGGAGTTGCATCATGGCAAGGTAACAACACAACCCAAACCTCTAGTGTTCTTGCCCTTTAATGCAGCTTATCAACATTATGAAGACTTCCGTATGAAAATATTTATGGTTTCCTTATGTCAGATTCAGAACGGCAGTACCATGAAGTTCGTTTATTGAACCATTTTCTGTGACCCTTACAAAAGCTGGCATGGTCAAAATCTTTCAAAAGTGGCAGGATCAACTGTCATGACTGATGCCATTTTCAAATAGCTAACTAGAGATGGATAACTAGTGGTAGGACTAGTAAACTCACCCGTCCAGTTTGCCTTTAGTTCCATCCAGGACTTCCACACTCAGCTGGTCCGGTGTGCTCCAGTTCACACTGGACTCCTTGGTCTTACCAGTATGTCTGGTGGAGTCATACACACTGACCCTCCCAACCTGAGGAGAGGAGAGTTCTCCGTCAGTAAATTCACTGTTCTACGCATCAAACAACTTTAATGTTTCAACCTGAGGAAAAACGACATCATCTGAACTCATGAGAATGTCTTGTGGGTCTGGTGACGGGTAATATCCAGTTAGTTTTTAATTAAGACACCTGCCATCGTTAGCCTATGGCTAACTGCCAATACGAAACAAACCAGCTGTCTCGTCTCGTCTGGTCTCCTAGAAACATGAGAGCATCTATAGTCTATGGCAGTGGTTCTCAAACTATGGGTCGTTACCCAAGTGGGGTCAGAGGAAGGTATTTTTTTGTATCAACGAAAAAAAAGAAAAAAAATGAAGTGAGGTCGTCGTGACCAACGTGAAGAGGACGTGAAGAGGCCACGGTCGGTGGCCAAAGATAAAATCGAGGGCTGGATCAAGAGACTCTGGTGGTTCTAGGCTAGAACTAGGGATGGGGTCGTCCAAAAAAAATCTCTCAAAATATGGGGCTGTGGTATAAAAAAAGTTTGAGAAGCCCAGGTCTATGGTTTATTTTAAGTAAGCAATATTACACAAGAGGGTGTGCGTTATCGTGATTATCGGCACGCCAGTGGTGCGGTCAGGAACGAGGCAGAGCAGAGTTCCACAAGCATCACTGAAGTCACAGTAAAGCCACCCTTGAATGTAATATTGCGATTATACAACAGTTGCCATCAAAATAAAACATGCTGGTTGGAATGGTCATCACTATGGTCGTACCTCAGGGTGGTTGAGGGTGAAGGGGGCGCGGAGGCTCTTAGCGAAGGCGTCTCCGTCCCTGGACAGACGGCAGCAGACCGCTCTGGTCAGGTGACCATGGCTGTACAGGTACCCTGGAGGGACACAAAAAAAAAGACATTGATTCATCATGACGTTGCTGTCGGATGGAAACCTTGTATCTCCATATTTCAACGTTTTAATGCCCTATTTTGTCGACAAAGTAGCCTTGTGAAGCTTGGAGCTTGTAGATCTGAGATTTCTTTGTTTTTGAAACATTTTGAAAGTAAAGGGGTAAAGTGTGTCTGTAAGTTTTATAAATATGGTTTGAACCAATGGAAAGTATTAAGAGCTTGTGACTAATAACTACATTGGATCCATTGGAACACATAACGTCCATTTCCTAAAAAGTTTTGGTTTTGGACGTACCCGACAGCAAAGGTATTACGGTAATCGTTTGGTCAACTGCTGGCAGCATCCCAGCCAGAATGTCAGAAATGACTATAGTTTACTAGATCAAACGTAAACATTTATCAATGTAATCCAACAACATTATGTTAAATCATTATATTTTGGATTGAAATCCATTGGAATAAAAATGAAATACAGTCCATCAGCTTCTTAAAATCCCACATTTATTGTGTGTATGGATGATTTTATTAGAACTCATTTTCATCAGAGAAACTAGCAATGAAAGGATATACTGCACAAAAGAAAATCTAAATTTCAGCTTCTCAGTTATGGTGACAGTGGTGATAGTTGTGAGTGCCGTCCCTGTGCCTTTTAGAGCCAGCTTTGGGACATAGTTGATTAAGCTTTTGTGGAGATCTTGCTTAGTCGACATGTTTTATACTTTAACATTGCCAGCATTTGCTATTTATACTTTATTCCTGGTATTTGCTATCGCCATCACAACTAGAACCCCAGCATACATATTCTGGTGGGGGGAATATTAGCCAAAAATAGCTAATCTAAAAGTTCAGTGAGCTTGCAGATCAGATGTTTTTGGTGAAGAGATTTGGTGTAGACAGTGGTGGAAAAAGTACTCACATTCTTTACTAAGAAAAAAAGTATCAATCAAGTAAAAGTCCGGAATAAAAAAATTAGACAAAAGTATTGTTATCAAAATGTACTTTAAATACCAAAAGTAGAAAGTACTAATTATGCAGAGTGTCCCATTTTACAAGTTTTCAAATGTATAAAATGTAAAAAATCTTTTGAAAATGCAGATCTACAAGCCGATCTACAAGCTCACAATGCGTCGCGACGCGGCGCATTGTGAGCTTGTAGATCTGCTATTTTCAAATGGCCGAAATGTATATAGGGGCTGAAGTGGTTACTGTATGTTTTGTAATAATAATCAAAATCTACAGTAAAGAGAAGTCATTTCATGTATGGTTGCGCTCGGGTGTTGCACTCACGTTGCAACACGTCGTGCTGCAACTAGTAACTTAGGGACCAGTCGAAATTTACATAAGGGGGGGCATGGAGGAAAATAGGGGAGGGTCATGCCTTTCTAATTTTGGTCCAAGGGAGGGTCAGCTAATTTTACTTTGAATCCAAGGGAGGGTCATGTAATTTTGAATTGATAAAATAGTCCGTTTTTTATATACCTTTTTAGTACAGCAGAACAGTGGTCAATGATCCCTCTCCATTTCAAAGGATACAAAGAATTCAAATCAAGTAACACCTTGTCTATTTAGAATCAATGACGGTCGTTAACAAGCCATCAACGCACAGCGAGTGTGAACGACCCAGTCAAATCTATTCAGCGTCTTAACGATGGTGGTTGAACAATTAAGCAAAACTTCAACAGGCGTTATTGGAGAGATGCATTATAAATAGGCCTACTATAACTGGATATTCATAATCATTTGAAGTAATTCTGTGCATGTGATTAATGTGGATCTATATGGACAGTTGTGTATAGATGCCTATAGCTCCACAAGTAAAACCAGAAGCATCAGGCCATAATTGATAGCCTAATTTGTTTTATGTAGGCAACAGTGTAGTTGTAGTCACTGTAGTTGATAATTAAAAGGGCAGAGTGACAAAAGTTTTAAACTACTGGTTACCAAATATTCAACTTTCTTCAATCTGACCAGGATTCAATGGGTTTCCCACATGTAAGATGAGAACACTATCCATTCTGCTACCACTACTACAGATACACTGTGCATTTAGCAAGACTGACTACACTACAGAAATGTTCTAATCAATGTGGAAAGCAAAACATTGGACATATCAGTTTTAAATGTCATGTTGTATTTGATGGGGAGGGTTAGGGGTGTCAAGAATTTCACAATACGATACATGATGTTGGGCATGATATCGATATGATATATTATTAATGTTCTTTTCTCATGTATCATCAACATTGGCCATCATCTTATAAATAACGTTATAAAGCAAGTTAGAAACAATTACAAAGTGCTTTGTACACAAATAAATACATTTGTGCAAGCTTAATGGAGAAGTGAAGTTCTCACTAACTATAAACCCATTGTTTCAGAGGACAGATAGACACTAATATAACAAATATAATATAATATAAGACTGCATAACTATAAATTCCACAAACCTCATATTTTTGTCATCTGGACTTTACCAACCAAGTGCAGCCTAGTTATTTCCAACAGCTAAAAAACATCTATAATACCAGATACAGTATAATACAATCTTAGATTAGATGTAGGCCTATTTGAGAGTGCAGATGCATGTCACATTAACGAGCGTCAACGAGCATCAGCTGACACACAACACCTCCCCTCTGCAGTGCTTTAAACTGAAAGTGACTGACTGGAGTCTGTTTCATTTCTCTCCAAAATACCTTGAATATGATGGAGGACATGATTAATAATTACTATGATTATGATAAGCTTTACATTTCATATCATACAGTAAAAACTCCTAACTTTCACCGGCAAAAAAAAAGAAAGTGTTTTTTTTGTATTAAAAATATTACGATACAGTATGACATCATGACAATACCTATCATCACATTTTAATACCACGATAGGCTATATCGTGACACTTCTAGGCGGGGAGGGTTACTCTTTTTTTTGTAATCACTTGGGGAGGGTCATTGATTTTTTTTTTTGTCAAAGGGAGGGTCATGGCATTTTAGATCAGGGCACATACATTTCCTCCATGCCCCCCCTTATGTAAATTTCGACTGGTCCCTTAAGTTTTCAAATAATTGTAGTGGAGTAAAGTACAAATATTTGCCTCTGGTGTGTAGTAGAAGTAAACGTACTGAAAAAAATGATAACAAAAATACTCCAGTAAAGTAAAAAAATCCTCAAAATGTTATGTAAGTACAGTACTTGAGTAAATGTATTTAGTTACTTTACACCACTGGGTGTAGACAGAATAAAGCCAACTCAGGTCCAGTTTAATAGAGGGTTTAAGTGGTTAAAAAGACGACCAAAACCAGTAATTACCGGCCTGACACAACCTTTGAGATCATACACACGTACATATATAGTAGTAGTAGTAGAGTCAGGTACTAACCCAGGGTAATGGACTTCAGGTATATGGGGTGCAGGAAGTGACTGAGTAGCGCCCCCTGCAGTCCCAGGACGTTCCAGCGCATGATCTTGTCACTGCAGCTCATGGTTCGGAGCCTCTCCCCGTGCTGGATGCCGTCCCACGTGGGCACGATGGCACTGGACTCCACCGGGATGGTCCCCTCGCCTGAGAGACACACACACACACACACACACACACACACACACACTTAACCTGTTAAGACCTGGAGAAGCATCGGTGTCATTTTTAGATTTGAGCAAAAAAAAAAGCATTCTTTTACACTTTGGGCAATTGAAAAATAGCAGATATACAAGCTCATAGCGCGGCACCGAGTGCCGCGCTATGAGCTTGTAGATCTGCTATTTTTGAGAAATCGTAAAAAGAAAATTGCAAATCTTCGAATATATATTTTTTCAAGCGAACATTTGTAACTCAAATCTTTGCTTCTGGGGGGGGTCCCTGGAAGAAAACATTTTGAGATGGGGGTCCTTGGCCAAATACATAGTTGAGAACCACTGATATAGAAACATAAGTTTTAAAAAAAAACTGTTTTTAGAAGATATTCTAAAAACATACATTTTGTAGAATCGGCCTCAGGTCTTAATGGGTTAAGAATGGATTAAATGCAACAATATGGTATTAAATATTTCTAAGACAAAGGCCATTGTGCTTGGATCTAGACACATGTTGGGCAAGAATCCTCAGTTAAAACTGTCAATTGGCACCACACAAATTGAACAAGTGAACACAATAAAACTTCTGGGAGTAACTATTGATAAGCTCTTTATCTTGGTCTAAACATATAAACAATATTGTCATCAAAATGGGAAGAGGAATCGGGATGACTAGGAAGTGTTCTGCTTTCATCACTCCCTCTATAATTAAATCAGTTATTCATTATTTAGTTCTGTCTAATTTAGAATATTGCCCTGTAATCTGGTCATCAGCTACAAAATCTGATTTGAAAAAATTACAAGTTGCTCAGAATAAAGCAGCTCGTCTGGCACTAGGATGTTCAGTACGAGTATTAGCTATATGCATGAACATCTGGCATGGCTAATGGTTGAACAGAAATTCTAATGCGGAACATTATTAGCACCAATAAGCCGTCTAGCTTGGCTAAACAGTTACACATGACTTCTGAACATGGGTACAACACCAGAGGAGCAGTACAATCCAAGACAAAATTACTTTAAAAAAAAAAATCAAGAGATACCTTGCAAGTAACTTGTCAAGTATGTAACTGTTATTTGCGTATTTGTTTAATTTGACTGGACTGTTGGATTTATTCTACTATAATTTGTAGTTTTAGTACATTGGTATTTTGCTTTGTTCAAGACCCCAGGAAGACTAGAGGCTCATTCATGTGACTCTCATGGGGATCCTTTAATGAATAAATGAACAGTTTATTTGGACGCACCAGAGCGTGGTCTTATAGAGGTACGTTTGGTATAGCGTCAAGTTTAAATATAATGTGAAAAGTTGGAACGTGTAAAGTTTGAATGCATTAAGTCATGTGTGTAAAGTTGTCACCGTTCTCCACTTTGGTGCGCAGTTTTCCCTGCTTGGCGTTCTCGAACAGCGGCTGGTGACAGTCGCCCTCGTCTCCTGTCTCACTGCATGACTTGTCGAACAGAGCTCCGTCTCCACAGGGGGCAGTGCTTACAGACAGACACACACACACAGAGACAGATAGACAGGAAAACGGAAACAAATGCAGAGAAAGGAGAGAAACAGTTAGTATGTAGCGGTTTTCCATCTAAGCTTTCGTACCAGTGGTAATTTTGACAGCAATTTTTTGTCTTGTCTTTTGAAAAAATAGTTCATTTAGTTCTAGTCATATTTTAGTCATCTGAAATGTTTTAGTCGACTAAATCTACAGTTGATTTTGTCAACAAAACAGGCCTTGATGACGTCGTAATGGCAGATTTTATACTTAAAAAATAGCCCATCTACAAGCTTACAGCTCATTGTGAGCTTGTACGTCAACTATTTTCAGAGCGCAACACCCGAGCGCTAGCCTGGCATTGGCCAGACTGATGACGTGGATTCACTCTCACCTTCCTCCCCGGTATCAGTCTGGACTTCGGCTCATAGGGAGCGAGTAAGAGAAATCAGAAAATGATTTTTGATGCTTTTCACTGTTTTACGGACAGCAGTTGAAACGCAGTCACTGATTGGCCCGATCATTTTCTCGTTCCCTATGGGCCGAAGTCCAGACTGATACCGGGGAGGAACGCGAGAGTGAATCCACGTTATCAGGCCAATGCCAGGCCAATGCCAGGCTACCCGAGCGCAACCAAACATACAATTACTTGTCTTTTAGTTCTACCAATTCACTTCTCCACTAGTCCCTCCCTAACATTTTAGTCTAGTTTTTACTCGTCTTAGTTTTAGTCATCATAGCTTGTGCCTTTATCAAAACATTCACCCATTCACACACACGCCGATGGCAGAGGAAACCATGCAAGGCACCAACCTGCTCATATGGAGCAGTTAGGGGATCAGTGACTTGCTCAAGGACACAAAATGTCTTCTAAATCTGGTTTCTGAAAAACGTATGTTGCTATATACATGTATCAGTGGTGCTCAAACCTTTTCATGTGTTCACATTTCAGTGGCATATCAACATTAAAGAGCACAACAGATGAGTTTTGAGTGCATTTCATCCATCATCATGCCATCCATTTATAGCTATTTCCGAGTTTTGAGTGGCTGCTGTCCATTACACCAAAGGAAGAATTCTCCTTCTGCATCCATTAGCTTAGTTGAGTGGATTTTGTCGATCTCCCACATCTTCATCCACATGTAGGTTTTAAACAGAATGACTCATGCGTCCTGGGCTGAAAAATGATCTAACTCTCAACTCATGGATCTTGAAACACATCACAAGAGCTTGTGCTCTTATCAGTCGGATGCTCAAAAACATACAAAAACCTTTCCTTCATTCTAACACTTTCACCTTGATGGCTTGCCATCAAAGCCTGTGCATTATAAAGGACTGGCACAGAAATGATCCTTTCAAAACATCAAAAGGATAAATAAATGCAGTATGAAGCAGGCCCCAATAAGTTACCATAATGGACATATGTCCATTGTTGTGTCCTACATGGCACACACAACAAACGGTCAAAAGGTTAACCGCGAACAGTCTTGTGGACCCCGACTTAAAAGTCATTTTACAATTGTGCTCCCAGCCTAATCTAGTTGAGTACCTCTGCTCTAAAGCAATGAGTACTATCAGAATATGGTGCTTTACTTTTTAACCAAAAAGTTTTTGGTTTCAAATGCCGTTTGAAACACCATTCATATGGCAGGATTAAAATGACTCCATAAAATATGTATAATATAATATTAGGTCATACTGACTTTTAGGAGGGTAGGAACAGAACAAAACTGACATTCAATACGAATTGCTTTTTAACAAGAGTGAATCAAGCGTATTTGATTCTCGCGGATCAATATTAATAACATATTTTTAAGGAAATCTACCCTTGGTAAATTCTAGTAGGATACGGTCTGGAATCTGACTCAGAAATGTAAAAATACATTGCATAGTACACACTGGGCCTCTTCCTTACTTCATTCATAGGTGTTACCAATCATACTAATGAAGGATCCGTTCCATTCTGGTCCAACAGAGTCAGGGTGCTGACATTGTGCATGTTGGCTCACTGCTACACCAGTGGGGTCTCAAATTAAGGTTCGGGGACCCTCATGGTTCCATGAGGGGTTTCCAAATGGAACCAAATGGACTTACCTGTCCATTTGGTTCCATTTGTACACTATATATTTTTTTTTCATGAGCAAATAAATGTAGTCCTGGCCAGAGTAATATAATAATAATAATGAATTAATTAAAGCGGCACTATAACCTTTTTTAAAGAATAAAATGTAATTGTGTTCAATCTATATGGTAGAGTATGTTAATACGATATAACTTATACAATTGGGACCGGGTGGTTGTATTTTGTCTCCCTGCTCCTCTGTTGAGACGTTTAGATGGTGTCAAAGGTCATGTCTCACCTAGACACAGGATCTGACCCAAATTTTGACCTGATGGTCAAGATTCAATTTATCCCCTGAGCAAGCAGGCAGGCTCTATTGGCTCAATGGTAAAAATGGCAGAACGCGCACAGGAAACCAAGTTCAAATCCGGGGTAGAAGAGGAAAGTTGCATAGTGCAGCTTTAGTTATATATACACATTAGGAGGAAAAGGTGGTTGTTTAATTTGGTTGCCTGGCAACCATCCAAGCCTCCCATCTCCCGGCAAGAATTTCCCTGGCAACCACCCAGCCCTCCCTTTCCCCTGGCAACCGTCCCATCTCCCAGAGTTTCCCTGCGTGAACGAATGAACCTTAAGGACAAACGTGTCTCATAATATGAGAGATAGAGAACAAAACGAGAGACAAATGGAGAGAGAGAACAGAACGAGAGACAGATAGAGACAGAACGAGAAAAGAACGAGAGGATGAGAGCATTAAATGCCATGGCCAGCAGACAGCCTGAGGACTGTCTGCTATCTGCTTCTCATTAACACACAGGTTTGTATCACTATACTTGTGAGGACGTCAACATTTTAGGATGGAGATTTCATGCATGTCGTTTTTACTAAAACTTTTAAACCATAAAGCCTAAAATTGCAGTGGAATCGGCGTGCTACCAAGCATAAATGAACACACACACGTGATTAATAGAGCACGTAAGCTGTCGTTTCATGTTTCGTGTTGTTGAATTCGCTCATATTGTGAAGCTGTGCTTCATGTATTCAAGTTCTTTAATACATTGGACTGTGGTTATACTTCAGCAGTTCTTGTGGCCATAACCAGATTATCAAATATGAATTATTCATTTTACCACTGCAGGACATGCATGAAAAAGCTCCCAAATTTAATGTAGCATAAGTTATTTACTGGTCTCTCCCGAAATGGCAGACCACTCAAAATAAAGCTATGAATTTTTAAAAGACTTTTACAATTCAACTACCCATAAGCTTCAGACTGAAAAAGATTGCAACGGTATTGAGGTTCCTTGGGAGGAGAGGGACCCCTATACCAAACATCACCTTAAATCGCCTCTTATAGCATCTAAAGTTTAGCTTAAAAGCTGTGACTTTAATAATAATGAATTGCATTTTTATGGCGCTTTTCTAAGTACTCAAACTTACTCAAAGCGCTTTACAATGGTTCATTCATTCATACAGGGGGTGGGGACATTGGGAGGTGGAGCGGCGAACAGTCGACGCCAGCGTCCCCACTTTTCCCACATTCACACACCAATGGTGGCAAGCTAGCGCCGACCGAATCATTGGAGGCAATGTGGGGTTCAGTGTCTTGCCCAAGGACACTTCGACATGTGGACAGGAGGAGCCGGGATTCCAACCGCCAACCCACGGATCATTGGACGACCTGCTCTACCTCCTGAGCCACAGCCGCCCTTCACAGTCCATGTACCAGTGGAATAACGGCTTTACATACCAGCACAGAGAGAAGAGACGTTATGATGTAGAGGTCAAAGGTGGGGTCAAAGCTGATGTAGTCGTTGTTGGCGTATACAGTACGCCACTGTACTGTACATCTGCACATACCGTCTCTGTCGGGTGGAAACCTCATACGTCCAAAACTCGTACTTTTCGGGATTCAAATAAAAAAATAGCAGATCGACAAGCTCAAAACGCGGCGCGAAGCGACCCGTTTTGAGCTTGTCGATCTGCTATTTTGGATACTTTTTGTGTGACGCTGTAGTATTATCAAGTAGGGTGTTAATTTACAAAAAAAACACAGGTTTCTGCCCGACAGCAACTATATGGCAAGTGCAATTTGTCCTCTGCATAACCCTCTCCCAATCCGAACTCATTAGAAACAGTGGGTAAGTGCCATTAACACAGCGTTCGGGAAACGGGCATTAAGTGCCTTGCTATATGGACACTTGGCACATAGACTGGGGGGGGGGGGGGGCGAACCAGCCACGAACCAACGACCTTCTGACGGCCTCTCTACCCACTCGTCTACAGCCTCGTCCCTGTTCTCATGCCTGATGCACCTCAAATGAGTTATCGCCATCATTTCAACCTTTTGCCTCGATCACGATACATTAACCCAGTTAATCTGGGAACGCCATCTGTCATTTTTAGATTTTAGTCATATTTTATACTTTGGGCTATTCAAAAATAGCAGATATGCAAGCTCATAGTGCTGCGCTATGAGCTTGTAGATCTGCTATTTTGGAAAAAAATCGTGAAAATGTGTGCAAATCTTTGAATGCATATTTTTTTAAAGTGAACATTTGTAACTCAAATCTTTGCTTCTGGGGGGTCCCTGGAATGAAATATTTTACAAATGTTCGCTTTAATAATATATATATTAAAAGATTTGCAAAGATTTCCACGATTTGAAAAAAAAAATGCTGATCTACAAGCTCATAGCACGGCACTCAGTGCCGTGCTATGAGCTTGTAGATCTGCCATTTTTGAATAGCCAAAGAAATCTAAAATGACACAGATGCGTTCCCGGATTGAATGGGTTAACTATCATTGTATTAAATATTGAAAATAGCTGATCTAAAAGCTCTTGTAAAAACTTGTTGATCTGCTATTTTCTATATGTTTGTACGCCACCATTGTACAATGAAGTATAATACTTACAAATAAATACAAAAAAAAAACATATTTTTTTCCCGGGTGGATTCGTTGACAGTACTAGTTCTGGTTCTAAACATCAGTTTGGATATATTGTGTCCCTAAGGTGACATGTCATACCTGATGTAGAGGTGAAAGGTGAAAGGTCATACCTGATGTAGAGGTGAAAGGTGATGTCGGCTTTTATGCGGAGTTTGTTTTCTTCCACTGGCTCAAAAATACTGTCGTCTCCTTCACAGTGTTTCAATAACTCACTGTAGAGAAACCTGAGAGGGGAGGAGTAGAGAGGAGAGGAGAGTAGAGGGGAGTAGAGGGGAGTAGAGGAGGAGAGGAGAGAGGAGGAGAGAGGAGAGGAGAGGAGAGACGAGAGGAGACAAGGTGACGAGACAAGAGACGGGGAAGTAATATGTGGAAAGCAGAGTTAGACAGATGAACACTAGGGCACTAGTGTGTGTGTGTGTGTGTGTGTGTGTGTGTGTGTGTGTGTGTGTGTATTTTTAGAAGCGCGGGGGGGGGGAGAAAGACAAGATGAATGGAGTGGTTTCTATTTCTACCGGACGAATCCTCTCCTGGAGATGATTTCCGCGTGGCAGTCGTTAACCGTGTCCCCTTTAAGACTCAGCTCCTCCCCTTTCACACAGCGATTCCCTGAAACGACACGACAAGCAAAGCATGCTGGGTATTTAGGCGTGTTTCTACGGAGGCGGTGAACTAGGTCTAGAGTAGCCGCGATACACACACATCTACACATGGAGGACAGAGGCGTGTGGGCACAAAAAAAAGGTTCAAATGTGATTAAAGTGATGTTACGAGAGGAGAGTCCAGTAGGTCAAAATAAAGTAGACTGGAGCAGAGTCACTGAATACAATGTAGAGTAGAACAGTGGTTCTCAGCCTTTTCAGGCCGCAACCCCCAAAAATAATTATATCTGAACTGGGGACCCCCCAACATAGTCATATTTGAACTGGGGACCCGCCAACATAGTCATATTTGAACTGGGGACCCCCCAACATAGTCATATTTGAACTGTCTGGGGACCCCCCCAACATAGTCATATTTGAACTGTCTGGGGACCCCCCCAACATAGTCATATTTGAACTGGGGACCCCCACCCAGACAAGCACTTGGAATTGTAGGAGATGAGGCATTACATTTTAGTCCGACATGGTTACACAGATAAATATTGTGAAAATGGCTGATCTACAAGCTCACAACGCCTTGCGACGCGTTGTGAGCTTGTAGATCAGCTATTTTCACATTGTTTGCCTCTTTCTGGTCTGTTTTCATTCATTTTCTTTGGTACACTTTTTTTTAAAACATTTTTCACTGTCATTTTTAAAAATCATTAGGCGACCCCACAGGTTGAGAACCACCGGAGCAGAATACAGTATGAGATTGGATGACTATTTAGATAACATTAAAGACATTAGAGGACGTTAAAAATAAATTAGATGACATTAGAGCACATTAACCCATTCAGACCGGGAACACATCCGTGTCATTTTAAGATTTCTTTGGGCTATTCAAAAATAGCAGATATACAAACTCATAGTGCGGCACAGAGGGCCGCACTATGAGCTGATAGATCTGCTATGGACCCCCCCATCTCAAAATGTTTTGTTCCAGGGACCCCCAGAAGCAAAGATTTGAGTTACAAATGTTCGCTTAAAAATATATATATATTCAAAGATTTGCAAAAAAAAAAATCATGATTTTTCTAAAATAGCAGACCTACAAGCTCATAGCCGCGCTATGAGCTTGTATATCTGCTATTTTTGAATAGCCAAAGTATAAAATATGGAAAAAGTGGCAACACAGATGTGTTCCCGGTCTTAACGGGGTTAAAAGACATGAGATGGCACTAGAAGATGGTTAGATATTAGAAGACATTTAGAAAAGACAATAGAGGACAATTAGGAGTGGTACCTGTTCCCAGGCTGACCACGGTGCCCAGCCCCTCCCCCCGTCTCATGACGATGGTCGCTAGGATCTTCCTCCCCAGAAGGCTGTGCTGGATTCGGGTGGTCAGAGCATTGAAGCGCTGGTGGCTCAACATCGCTATCTGGTCATGAAGGGTACTGCCTGATACCGGCAGCTAGAGAGAGAGGAGAGAGAGAGAGAGAGGGACGAGAGGGGAGAGATGGAGAGAGAGAGGGGGGGGAGAGAAAGAGGGGGGGGGGGAGAGAGAGAGAGAGAGATAGCAAGAGCGATGGCAAGTGAAATAGAGAGATGAGAGATAGCAAGAGAGATGGAGTATGATGAGAGATAGCAAGAAATATAGCAGGAGGGATGGAAAGAGACGGATGAGAGAGAAATGGAATAACTAGTAATAGTAGAAAGTAGCAAAAACAGTCATAATACTAGTAATAAATAGCAGTAGCAGTATAGTATAGTACTACGGGTAGTAGAACTAATAATAATAGTAATAATTTTGCCCCAAATTGTTTTGGGGGTATTTGTCATTGTAAAACTTTGCACGTGTGAAATTTGTCCTCTGCATGTTAGGAGCAATGGGGAAGTCCCTTTTAACAAGCACAATTACATGACAATTAAGTATTATGAACAAGTTGATGATTTGTGGGCCCGTGACAAAGCGATGGTCAGCTTCACAGCCTTTCTAGATCAACTTCCCAATGCAATGAATAAACACAATGTTGGTTTGAAAAGGGAGCCAAAAAAGTTTGGGATGACTTTAATGATAAGAACGTTGCATTTGTATTGCATCCAATTAAACTGGAATGTAAACAATTCTACGGAGGTGATGAGGAATCACGTCCAATACAAACACGTGGAGGTGAACGTCCAAGGCGAGTTTGAAGGCTCTTGCACGCGTTTGTTTGTATTGTTCAGTTTTTTTATCCGTCGTCTGATAAAAATCGTTATGCACAGACAGTGCAGACAGAGAGAGTCCAACACATTTTTTAATGCCAATTGTTTCCTCCCCACACACCTTTCTTTGTGCCGTCACTGTTGCATCCTACTGGCTTAACCCATTAATACCTGGAACGCATCTGTGTCACTTTAGATTTCTTTGGCTATTCAAAAATAGCAGATCTACAAGCTCATAGCGCGGCACCGAGTGCCGCGCTATGAGCTTGCAGATATGCCATTTTTGAAAAATCGCGAAAAAATATTTTTAATATTTTTTTCAAAAAACTGTTAGGATTTAGATTTTTTTTTTAAAGAATCGCCTCAGGTCTTAATGGGTTAAGTGCCAGTGAGGAGCCCCCACCGGGAGGACGTAGAGCCTTTGTCCTACTCTTTCCGCCCAACACTCCCCCCCGCTGACGGGTAGGAATACGTGCAGTGAAAAATATCATCCTCCCCGCCAGGCTTCCCTCCACCGAACACGGGCCAATTGTGTTCGTATAGACACTCGACAAAGCCGGATTCTAACCCACAACCTCCCCAGCATTTGTGCCCTACAAGAAATGTACACCACCAAAGGCCACGTTGACATAATATGATGACATTCAAGGCCTGATAAGTAGTGTTGAGTAATTACCAATACCTCTGCTGGGGTGAGCTCTCCAGTGCGTGCAGCCTTCTCTGCTTCACCAATCAGCACTCTGAGAGCGGCGTCCGCAGCTTCCTGTTTGCCCTGTTTCTTATTGGACGCACAGACGGGAGGGAACCAACGGCCTCCGAGCTTAGCCTGGTACGTAAACCTGGAGAGAGAGAGACACGGAGAGAGAGAGAGGGCAGTCAGGTGGGAAGACAAGGTGAGGGAGAGTGTGTGTGTGTGTGTGTGTGTGTGTGTGTGTGTGTGTGTAAGCCAAATACATCAGCAATTAAGGACAAAGTGGAGGGCAAAGCTTTATCTAGTTTAAGTATGTGTGTACTGTGTGTGTGTGTGTGTGTGTGTGTGTGTGTGCGTGTTATGTATACAGGTTTGTGTGAATATGCTGTCCTGTGTGTTTATGTCCTACCACTGTATATGTACATTCAACTTTTTAAAAAGTGATTTCACAAGCAGACGAATATTTGTTTATCATTTCTGGAACATCATAACACTAAACACATCATATATATATAAACTATGATAAAATGTGATTAATATGACCATGAAAGAACAATTTTCATGTATTTTTCTATGTTTAAACACATTATTTAAACCTTTGTGTTCATATAGTGGGCGTGTCATAACAGGTGAAACTAGCCGGTCTACAAGCTCACATGTTGCAATGCAGTGTGAGCTTGTAGACCGGCTAGTTTCCTAAAAGAGATATGATGTTGTGAAGGGGGAAAAATTATGATATAGGGTTTAAGTGGTTAAACTACAGTAAGATCGGTGCCAACAGTCGATTGTGTTCCTGCAGGTTAGGCAAGTTAGATTTAAGACTTTTTAATGCCAAGCTGAAAGAAACTGAAGACTAATTCATCAATAACACTGTTCACTTTGTCATCCGTCTATAATGAGATGGTGACATGGCTTCGTTCACTGTATTCAAGTACTACTGACTTCAATTCAGTTGCACTACATGCAGTATACTCAGTGGTGAAAAAAGTACTAATTTTTTTTACTTAAGTAAAAGTATCAATACTGCAATATAGAAATACTCCGTTACAAGTAAAAGTCCGGAATTCAAAATGTACTTGAGTAAAAGTACAAAAGTATTGGCATCAAAATGTACTTGAAGCACCAAAAGTAAAAGTACTCTTTATGCAGAATGTCCCATTTCAAGATTTCAAGATTTCAAATGTATTAACATCTTTTGAAAATAGCATATCTACATGGCGACGCATTGTGAGCTTGTAGATCGGCTATTTTCAAATGGCCAAAGTGTATATAGGGCTGAAGTGGTTAATGTATGTTTTATAATAATAATCAAAATCTACAAACTAACTAAAGTTTTAAAATAATTGTAGTGGAGTAAAATTTGTCTCTGAGATGTAGTGGAGTAAAAGTATTGGAAATTGGAAATACTCAAGTAAAGTACAAATACCTCAAAATTGTACTTAAGTACAGTACTTGAGTAAATGTACTAGTTACTTTACACCATTGAGTATACTATACATACAGATACAGCTGATGCAATCTTAATTTTTATCAATAGGATTTCAACCCTCCACGTGTTTACAAGAAAATGCCCAAATGCCATTCCTAATCCATGCGTGTGTGTGTTGCGTGCACGTGTCATGCATGCGCGTGCGTGTTGTGTGCACGTTGTCGTCATCCATACTTGGGTTCGTGGGGGGGTCCGGATTGTCCCACCAGACGGATCTCGGCGGCGAAGCCGCGGGCGCGGGCGTACTCAAGCAGGCCCGACACGGCATTGTTGTTCAGGTGGTTGATGAGGTCGCCCACGCCGGCGTCGTGCGCCGCACGGAGCTCGTCGGCGGTCAGGGGGGGCAGCGAGGGGCAGATGGGCCCCCCAGTGCCCCCCGAATCACCCCCATCACCCAGAGGTAACTGAGGCTGGAGAGAGAGAGAAAGACATGGTAAGAAACATTTCACGTGTTCAAGGCTCTTTTGGTTAAATTTACCAATAAGTGTCTTTTGTGTAGGAGAGACAGTAGGAAAGCTGAGAGGGAGACAGTGTAGGAGAGACAGACAGACGGTAGGACAGCTGAGAGAGAGACAGTAGTACAGACAGACAGACGGTAGGACAGCTGAGAGAGAGAGACAGTAGGACAGACAGACAGAAGGACAGCTGAGAGAGAGAGAGACAGTAGGACAGACAGACACAAAGACGGTAGGACAGCTGAGAGAGAGACAGTAGGACAGACAGACAGGAGGACAGCTGAGAGAGAGAGACAGTAGGACAGACAGACAGTAGGACAGACAGACAGGAGGACAGCTGAGAGAGAGAGACAGTAGGACAGACAGACAGTAGGACAGACAGACAGGAGGACAGCTGAGAGAGAGAGAGACAGTAGGACAGACAGACGGTAGGACAGCTGAGAGAGAGAGAGACAGACAGTAGGACAGACAGACCTTGTTGAGCTGCAGCCTCCCGTCAGCCATCAGCTCCTTCACAGCCTCCTCTGCAGCCAGCTGGCGAGCTGCTTTCTTACTGGGAGCCGATGCCTCCACGCACATCGTGTCTCCTACCTTCACCCTGTACATGAACCTGACACACACAAACACACACACACACACACACACATGTTAGTTACACATAGTGTCCCCTACCTTCACCCTGTACATGAACCTGACACACACACGTTTGTATTACTGTGCTTGTGAGGACATCAGCGTGTTAGAACAGCATTGAATAGGCATGTAATGATTTATCCTAAATCCATTCAAATCGTTTCAAACTGGTGACAATTTAACCCATTAAGACCTGGAACTGTGTCATTTTTAGATTTGAGCTAAAAAGCATTATTTTACACTTTGGGCTATTCAAAAATAGCAGATCTACAAGCTCATAGCGCCGCACCGAGTGCCGCACTATGAGCTTGTAGATCTGCTATTTTTGAAAATTCGTGAAAATGTGTGCAAATCTTTGAATATATATATTTTTAAAGCGAACATTTTTAACTCAAATCTTTGCTTCTGGGGGGTCCCTGGAACAAAATATTTTGAGATGGGGGCCAAATACATATAATTTTGGGGGTCCTTGACATGAAAAAGTTTGAGAATCACTGACAGCAACATAGGTTTTTTTCAAAAAACTGTTAGGAGGATTTAGAAGACATTTTGTAGAATCGGTCTCAGGTCTTAATGGGTTAAATAGATTTAATAAAGAATGTATCGCGATGCAAACAGCAGAGGGCGCAATGGAGACAAGACAAAAAAAATTAAGAAAATACAGGATCTTTCTAAGAGTTGATAAAAAAAGTTTGTTATTTGCTACTGTATTGAAAAGAGCACACGAGGCGTTGTGAGCTTGTAGATCAGCTATTTTCACAATGTTTGCCTCTTGCTAGTCTTTTTTCATTTATTTTCTTTTTTGGTTCACATTTCTTTTGACATGTTTCACTCTCATCTGGGGACCCCCAAAAAAATCATTAGGCGACCTCCCCCTGGGGGTCCCCGACCCACAGGTTGAGAACCACTGCCATAGCATATTATATACACAAGCTATGAGCTTGCATATCTGCTATTTTGGAATAGCCAAAGTGTAAAATAATGCTTTTTAGCTAAACTCTTAAATTGTTTTCCAGGTTTGAATGGGTTAAAATGGGTGCGGCAGGGTTCTCGTGGTTATTAACAGACGTGTGTGTGATGGCTCTGGACGTTTATAGGCCAGTAGTGTATTTGTGAGCCAGAGAGAGAGCCAGACACCTTAAATTAATTATGAAACATTGTGTGACGCGTGATGATGACATCAACCCTACTGGAAAGCACTTGACCTCATTTTCTCTGCACTGGATCAACCGGATTGCATGATAATATCACAGACCCATTTCTATTAAATACATACTATTCTATGTCTTAAATATAGAGACGCATACGGTTTGCTTGACCACAATTGTTAAGATTGTTTTTTAGATCCGTCTTTGTCTTTACACTCTAGTACTTATGTCACTATTTAACCCAATCAATCGCATCTGTGTCATTTTAGATTTAGCAATTTAAAAATAGCAGATATACAAGCTCATAGCGCGGTACCGAGTGAGCTTGTAGATCTGCTATTTTTCAAAAAAATCTTCCAAATTTGTGCAAATCTTTGAATAGACATATATTTTTTAAGCGAATAATTGTAACTCAAATCTTTGCTTCTGGGGGTTCTACAAATGTCTTCTAAATCCTAACAGTTTTTTTTTTAAAATGTATGTTGCTATACATCAGTGCTTCTCAAACTTTTTTCATGTCAAGGACCCCCAAAAATGATATGTATTTGTCCACCGACCCCCCCCACCGGATTGAATGGGTTAAGCTCCTATTTAGCGCTATAATAACGAAAAGGTTTTGACATATTTTTACATTAATTCTTTTTATCCCATTTAGACCCAAGGCCCATTCTAAAAAACGCCTTCTAAACCCTGACCTAAGTTTTCTGAAAAACTTCAAATATGTATTAAAAGATTTAAAAATGTATTTTGCTATATACTGTACATAGCAACAGGAACCCCAAAAGGGGTTCCCCGTCCTGATAAAGGTATAGTTACAAATAGGGGTTCCTGCCTAAAATGGGTTAACCCATTGAGACCTGAAGCCGATTCTACATGTCTCCTAAATCTCAACAGTTTTCTTATTCTTATTCTTTGTTATCAGTGGTGCTCAATCTTTTTCATGTCAAGGAGAATGACATGTATTTGGCCGCGGACCAAATACATAAAATATTATGTTCCAGGGACCCCCCAGAAGCAAAGATTTTAGTTAAAAATGTTCGCTTTAAAAATATATATATTCAAAGATTTGCACACATTTTCACGATAAAAAAAATAATAGCAGATCTACAAGCTCGTGCCGCGCTATGAGCTTGTAGATCTGCTATTTTTGAATAGCCCAAAGTGTAAAATAATGCTTTTTAGCTCAAATCTAAAAATGACACAGTTCTAGGTCTTAAAGGGTAAGACCACTTTGGTAGAGGTTTGGGTTGTGTAGTTACCTTGCCATGATGTAACTCCAAAGGTGGACAAGAAATCAAAAATAATTGCTCCATTGATTAGAAATTGATAATTCAAAATATGCTCCTCATTGACTTACATTGTACGGTAAAACGGCTCTCAAAGTCACTCTTTTAGCACGTAAACGAACACAAACAAAGTTGATTCAGACAATATAGAACATCACCAAACCCAGTACTGTTTGTTTTTTTAATAAAAATGTGAACTTCCTGTTGATTTTACTATTTGAAGATCCCAATCCGGATCCGCGGATCCAGTCCGGGTTTTCTTCTTAATAAAAATGGTAAAATCAACAGGAAGTTGACATTTTTATTAAAAAAATAAACAGTACTGGGTTTGGTGATGTTCTATATTGTCTGAATCAACTTTGTTTGCATTCGTTTATGGGGTAAAAAAGTGACTTTGAGAGCTGTTTTACCGTACAATGTAAGTCAATGTAGAGCATATTTTGAATTATCAATTTCTAATCAATGGAGCAATTATTTTTGATTTCTTGTCCACCTTTGGAGTTCCATCATGGCAAGGTAAATACACAACCCAAACCTCTACCAAAGTGGTCTTGCCCTTTAATGGGTTAATATGATTATATCAGATCTTAGTGTTTTGCCAATTATTCAGGGGCCCAATTGCAATAAATCCCCACGGCCCCCAGAGGGCTGTAGAATCACTGCACAACACTCTAGATAGGGAGCGTGTGATGAATAATTAAAGGGGGTAAATGATGTTTTAAGCGTACCGTGGGTCGTGCGGCGGTCCCTCCTGCCCCGTGATGATGAACTCGATGGGGTTCCCCGTCCGCTGGCTGAACTCCATCAGCACGGACACGGGGTTCTTCCCGCCGGGCAGGGAGCGAGACAGGGGGTTGCGAGCGCCCGCCTCCGAGACCACGCCCCCCATCACGTCGTCCGCCGAGCCGCCGAACAGGTCCACCACCCCGCCGCCGCCGCCGCCGATGCTCACGGGGCCCTGGACAGACACACAGACACACAATTAGTATGCATGCAATTAAAAAAGGTAGGGTAAGCGATATGTGTAGGTGAAAACTAAAGGTTTTTTTGTTAAAGGTAGGGTAAGTGATTTGCAATTATTCAAATAATTGCAAAATGGGTCTATGTTCTGATAGTGCTCGTTACTATAGAGTGTCCTGTCCATATAAAGAGTCTCCATGTCTCTCCAGCTCTTTATAAAACAGAAAATGTATTTTGTAGTTTTTTTTTTTTTTTTTGTAGTTTCATTTCCAATTTTATCCAACCAGGACAGAGAACTCAATCAGGATATAGATTAAACAAGTGAAATTGGAAGTGATGACACTAAGAAATGAGCAGACACAATTTTAACTGGAACACTATACAAATTAAGCTTAAAAATGGGTACTTTCTCCTGATTGGCTGAGATTTTGACACCTACCGAAAAATGTATTTTCTGTTTATTAAAGAGCTGGAGAGACAGGGAGACATCTGTTACTGAACAAACACTCTATAGCAATGATTACTATCAGAATATAGTATTTTAACCTTTTAACAAAATACTTTTTGTTTTAACCAAAAAATATCACTTACCCTACCTTTAAAAGGTTAAAGCACTATATTCTCATATAGTCACGGGATATTTAAAAAAATCTGGGAATAAATTCCTTACCAAGAAATGTCTTCACCAGTGTCTAGTAACGCATCTCATAAAGACTGAAATGCAGTTTCCCTAGGGGAATGTTTGACAGCTGCTGAAAGTTGGGGTACCCACCATAACCTTATGCGAGGAATAAAAAAATCAAAATGTAATTCTGTTTTTAAGTAGCATGTGAGGGGTCAAACTAGGGTGCTTTTATGATTCTGAATCCATTGCAAGCATTTGCTTTGCACCAAAACCACTCCTTGGGCTAAAAACGGCCATAGCCAACCTTTTCCAGGTAATTTTTTTGTGTAAAAAGCCCCATTGAGATTGGGCTGTTTTTAGCCCAAGAAGTGGTTTTGGTGACTGAAATGCAGTTTCCCTTAGGGAAACTGCATTTCAGTCTTTATGAGATGTGTTACTAGACACTTTTACAAACACATTGGTGAAGACATTTCTTGGTAAGGAATTTATTCCCAGATATGACATTATTCTGATAATATCCACTGACTAATAGTAATCGTTGCTATAGAGTGTTTGTTCAGTGACAGGAATCTCTCCGGCTCTTTAAACATAAAATACAATTTCAGGTAGGTGACAAAATGTCAGCCAATCAGAAGAGAGAACCCATTTATCAGCTTCATTTTTATAGTGTTCCAGTTCCAAATGTGTCTGCTCATTTCTGTGTGTCATCACTTCCCATTTCACCCGTTTAATATGTATCCTGTCTGAGTTCTCTATCCTGATTGGATAAAATTGGTATCCTGACCTGAAAATGCATTTTCTGTTTAATAAAGAGCTGGAGAGACATGGAGACTCCTGTTACTGAACACACACTCTATAGCAATGAGTAATATCAGAATATAGAGCAATTTAAGACCTATTTTAACCAAAGAAAATCACTTACCCTACCTTTAAGCAAAAAAATGCAATCTAAAATGTAATGATGTTTTAGGTATTATTGGTCGAAACCGTATGTTGCTGCTGTTCTACATACAGCCAACCAGTTGGAATAAATCACAGATTGAGGCTTTAACTTTTTGCTTTGTGGTGGACAAAATTCATATTCAAAATTAATTCAATCACTGTGGTATTGATTAATTTAATATACTTACAATTCTGACTTGGTGCGACGAAGACATGCCGTGTTCTTAAGCACACAACCCTCTCAAACAGGTGAACAGCAGCTGATTCTCAGAGAACCCTTTTTCTGTGTCAGTTCCTTGCCAACAAGTTGTTTCACACCAATCTATTTAAACTGTATGTTCCCCTAAAAGTGCCATTACAGCTTTTATGACATTTCTGAGACTATTCATGTTTACGGAAGATGCTTCTGAACATGCATTCTATTACTAGTTTGACCACTTCAAATACCCTTTAATCTTTAAATGACTAATAGTCGAAAATAGCCCATCTACAAGCTCGGCTATGTTCCGTGCGTGACATGCTTTCATAGAAGACTTTTTTTTTCAAATGACGGAACCGAACCATAATGGACCCGTCAAATTTGTTCTGAGTTCGGATTGGTTCCCAATTGTTTTGGACAACCCTAATCAGACCAGTGAACCCTAATCAGACACAGTGAACTTTGCTCCAAGATCCGATTAATCATTGCAGAAACTACCCCAAATGTTTGGTATCATGTGGACCTGACAAACCTGATAATCACCATCAAAGTGCCATCAAAGTAGATGCTCCATAATGGAGTCTAGAAGCTACATAGCAGCAATAAGAGAATGCATGTGATCACCTCGATGACGGAGGAATCTGTGATGGCACTGACCTTTTGACCCCATGATGAAGATATGGTTTGATGCACTCTTCTCAAGTCACTGAACTCAGCAGGCAGCTGACTTCCCCCCCCCCCCCCCCCCCCCCCCCAATTATTAAGCGCTGCAGTAATCTGATCCTAGGTCATCCTATATAAATCACAGCATTTCATGCATTTCTCTCCTGATCAGCGCTGAGTAGGGGTGTTCTCGGATCCACTCGGATATTACAAAATAATGATAAACAGACCCAGGCCAGAGATAACAGAAGCTGAATCACCCGGCCCAAGACCCAATTGACCATAATAAGACAATAAACCCCAAACCGTATTTTCGGTTGGGGTAGAAACGTGAAGACCTCTGCTTCTTCTTGCTAATTGGTTGACTGAGCGATGCTTGTATTCCTTAACCACTTAAACCCCAGCATCCATGTTGTGGGGAAAGCTTTCGCTGAAAATAGCCGATCGTCAAGCTCACAACGCGTCGACGCGTTGTGAGCTTGACGATCGGCTATTTTCAGCGAAAGCTTTCCTAACAGAAAAGACACTAGTATAGATCACTGAGGGACTCCGGTGAATGATTAGGCCGGTCACAATTATTACATAAAACGCCTAATCGCAATTATTTGAGATAATCGCAATTATCTTTGCACAATCGTCATAATAGTTTCCGAAATCGAAAAATGTTCATATATTTTCAAACATTTTCCAAAAATAGCAGATCTACAAGCTTACAACGAGTCACAAAGTGACGCGTTCTAAGCTTGTAGATCAGCTATTTCAGCTATTTTGAAAATTCTTAAATATGTCAGTAATTACTTGTATATTTTAAGTTATTTGTCATATCTGCCCTGTGCAATTTTTTGATTACGAAGCCTAAAAGGCAAACACAAATTAAGTTTGTATTTGTATGTTCCAATGTTCAACGCCAAACAATGAAATCGTTAATCGCAATTATTTGAGTGACAATTAAATGTGTCATCTTAACCCATTAATACCTGGAACGCATCTGTGTCACTTTAGATTTCTTTGGCTATTCAAAAATAGTAGATCTACAAGCTCATAGCGCGGCACCGAGTGCCGCGCTAAGAGCTTGCAGATCTGCTATTTTTGAAAAATCGCGAAAAAATATTTTTTATATTTTTTTCAAAAAACTGTTAGGATTTAGATTTTTTTTTAAAGAATCGCCTCAGGTCTTAATGGGTTAAATGTGTAATCGTGACAGCCTTATCGACCATATATGTCACTGATGTAGGATCTGATCCTTGTACTCCTTTACTAGTGGTCGACTGTAAAAAGTCACCGATCTAGGGGGTCAGGAGGATCCTCACCGCATTCTCGGGCGCCGGGTCGGTCACTTCCTCCATGGCGGCGTCCTGGCCCCCCTCCTCTGCTCCTCCTCCGGCCCCCGGCTTCATGTTCTCGCCGACCAGGATGCGGAGGCACGCCGCGGCCGCGTCCTTCTTGGCCACCTTCTTGCTGGTTCCCTCGGCGACGGGGAACAGCCTCCCGTCCAGCATCACCTGCATGCGAAACCTTGATGGGGAGAGAGAACGCACGGCGGAATCGTTCAGGTGGAATCCGGTAGAATCGTTGGGCCTCATTAGTAGTATATAAGGACACCTTTGTTGCTAATGCTAATGCTAACATGCTAATGCTAACATGCTAATTGTGTTAGCATATTAGCATTAGCATTAGCATTAGCATTAGCATGTTAGCATTAGCATTAGCAACAAAGGTGTCCTTATATACTACTCTCATTCACCGACCCGGTTGTGAATTCCCCGATATTATTTTGCGTGCTAACCCTTTAAGACCGGGAAACGCATCGTCTGTGTCATTTTAGATTTATATGGCTATTAAAAAAAATAACAGATATACACACCTAGCCTGGTTCCATACCATAGACCCCCCCCACTCTCTGAGTGGACTGCCCCTCTTGGTCTGGTGTTGTAATGTGAACCTAGGATTTATACGGTACAAAAAATTAACGTCCAATGAGAGTCGGAGGTGGGGGTGGGAATCCATTGTGATTGGTTTAGGGAAATTCTAAACCAATTAAAAATTGTTTAGGGAAATTCTAATCTCCTCCCCCTTGTAATCGCCTACACTGGAGCCAATGACAGACTGAAGCTCCACCACGCAGCTTCAGGCTGATAATCAGGCTAATGCAAACCCATACCGCGGCACAGAGCGCCGTGCTATGAACTTGTAGATCTGCTATTTTTTGAAAAATCGTGAACATTTGTGCAAATCTTTGAATATATATTTTTTAACACATTGACTGCCAGAATTATTTCATAATTTTTTAGCCAGTGCCAGAGTTTTTCATTGGAAAAAAAAAAGTACTCAGGAGCCGAAATACAGCATTTTTAAGTTTTAAGTTAAAGGGATACTTCACTTTCGGCGGGGGGAAACATTTAAAAAATATATTAAAAATAAATGAAAAAAGTAATGGAAAATTCATGGCCCCCTCACGCATTAGAGTGTCCTACTAATGTGTGAGGGGGCCTTTATTTTGCCATAACTTCTTTCATTTTTTTTTTATATATATTTTTAATGTTTATTTTATGTGAAAGTGAAGTATCCCTTTAACAAGGAAGTGGATAGGAGTCTAGATCTTCAACTAATCATATCTCCTTGGTCTTTGGGTGAAATTGGATTTTTTTTTTGGCACGTGGCGGCTTTAAAGCGGTTCGCGTAGATCTACGTGATTGGCAGTCAATGTGTTAAGGGGAACATTTGTAAAATATTTAAAAAATAGCATTATGCATCTGGTTCGTCCAATGTGATTGTGAGAGTCAAATAAACAAACATAACGGTGAACAGAAACATGTCCCGTCCGTCAACATATGGGAAAACGATAATAAAACCGGATGACGGGGGAGGGGGACTGACTGACCGCGGGTCGTGCGAGGGTCCCGACTGGTCCAGGAGCTGGAACTCGCAGTTCTGCCCCAGGTACTGGGCGTACTCCATCAGGCCGCTGACCGGGTTCTTGAGGCGCACCTCCTGCAGCTTGGCCCAGATGTTCTGCGGGGGCGGGGCGGCCAGCGACACCGCCACCGTGCCCGGGAGGCGGCCGCGCACGCCGTCCTCGTCCAGCAGCTCGTCGGCCGGGTCCCGCCGGATGGCGTTGAGGAACTCGGGGATGTCGTCCGAGGCCCACTGGCCGCCGTTGGTGTCGTCGTCCTGGTGGGGAGAAGGGCAAATCGTTAAGAATAATACAGATTTGTATAAAGATTTAGTAATGATAAACTTCATTTATTAGTCCATGAGCCAGAGCCCCAAAATTGAGCAATGATTATCGAAAGAGTGGGCAAAACCATACCTATATTAAATTGTTCATAGGGTCAATACGAGTAAATAAATATATGATAACCTTTCTACAGGAGCAGCTTTTTCATGGTTATCACACATTTTGTTATTTTCCCCATACGTACAAGACAGGTCAAAAAATAAAATAAAATAAAAAAGAGTTATCATAATGAAACTTCCTGAGTTGATTACTTACATGCAGACAATGATTTATCGTATTACAAGTTTTCTGAAATTGTATATTTAAATATGCAAATTAGGCATTAGGAAAATATGCCCACATTTGCATAACTTTCCAGAATCAACATTGGAACATTGGACAAAGCCAGAGTCAACATACTTATTTCATTTTGTTAAGATGTTGGAGTCAAAGGTTTTTAACGAGGGAATATTCAATATCTGGCTCAATTTTGGGGCTCTGGCTCATGGACTAAATGCCTAATTTGCATATTTAAATATACAATTTCAGAAAACTTGTAATACGATAAATCATTGTCTTCATGTAAGTAATCAACTCAGGAAGTTTCATTATGATAACTCTTTTTAAAATGTTGTCATTTTTTCACCTGTCTTGTACGTATGGGGAAAATAACAAAATGTGTGATAACCATGAAAAAGCTGCTCCTGTGGAAAGGTTATCATATATTTATTTACTCGTATTGACCCTATGAACAATTTAATATAGGTATGGTTTTGCCCACTCTTTCGATAATGAAATCTTGTCTGGCTCATGGACTATTATGAAGCACAAACTGCTTTATGAAACTGAGGGGGGGGGGGGGACAATTTGAAATATTTGAGTTTTTATTTGAGAACATTAACACATTGAGTGCCAGTCGCGTATATCTACGCGAACCTATTTAAAGCCGCCAAATGCCAGTCGCGTAGATCTACGCCAACTGGTCTTTTTTTTTTTAAGTTCACATTGCATTGCTGGCCTAGATCGATACGACACATTTCATTGTAGCACCACCGGATACGGAATTATCCGGGATCCGGTTTTTCCGATCCCATCCACTTTCATTCTAAAGCTGACACCAATCCGCCATTTTCTCAGTTGTAGTTTTTCTCGTCGCTGATCGCTGTTTAACATAAACCGTTCTAACTACAAGATGGCGGATGGGATTTTCATGCTCAGGTCTTCACTGCTCTACTCGGACGGATCGCTTGTGTGTTTACAAAGAGTTGAATGCACGATTTTAGCGGATTTAACTTGGTCTGTGGCGACGTGAAGAAAACAAAAAAACAACAATAAAACGCTGGCACTGGTGAATACATTATGAGATTAAACTCTGGCGTGGAATGTGTTAAAGCACATTATACAAAAGTATTCATATTAAACTTCAATGTACACATTAACTAAATTTCATTTTATTTAAAGAAATAGTTCACCCCAAACATTGAGACTTGAATTCATGAATATCGTTTTGTTTTTTGTCACATTCCTAAAGCAATAATTTGATGACCAGCGGACTGGTAGTCCTCTGTCATTGTTTATCCTCCTGTAAAACTGACATCTTCAATAAAAATTATGTGAAAATAAAATAAAATAAAGGAGACACCAAGGAGTCTCCTACCGGAACCGCGGCAGGTCATCAAATCATTGGCTTAGGAATGCGACCAAAACAAAACAATATCCATGAATTCAAGTCTCCATGGGGTGACTAATCGATAGAAAAAGTCATGTTGGGGGTGAACTATCCCTTTAAGCCCCATTAAAAAAATATATATAAAAAATAGCAGACCAACAAGCTTACAACGTGTCACAACACGATGCATTGTGATTTAGTGGATCTGCCATTTTTAGAGAAAAAAAAATTATACAAATTGGGAACGTTCGCCTATAATGACATGCCCAAAATAGCGACACCAGGTTGAAAGTAGTAAAAAGGGCCTCTCTGTGTGGAGTTTTCATGTTCTCCCCGTGTCTCCTAGGGTAGGTACCCTCACAAAAACATGCAGTAATGCTGGTCTCTATACTGCCTCCCCCTGGTCAGCCGGGGCGCCTGATGGAGGGGAAAGGAACTGGTTGGAATAACGTGTTCCTTCCACGCGCTACGTCTAACCAGGGAAACCCCCCCCTGTCAGGTGATAAGAAGCGGCTTGCTAGCTCTCATGCATTGAAGGAGGCATGAGCTTGGCTCTAGGCTCTCCCTAGGCTGGCAGAGGGAGTGTAGCACCCAGTATTTCTTAGATAATTGGCACTAGGTTTAAAAAAAAAAAAGGGTTACAAAAATCGTGGGATAAAAATTTAGAAAAAAAAAGAAAGAAAGTAGTAAAAAATTATTGGATCACTTCGGCCGCAAAATACCACAAAAAAAGTCAAATAACGGCCAGGCTCTAGTGAGATAAACGAGCGTAAAAGCATGCAAATCCTGCACACTGGATCACGCTCCGGAGCCTGATCCAGTGGGGCGGACTCGATTCGTTGTCAGGCTCTAGTTCCTGGCGGCCCGGGGGCCACATACGCCCCCCCCCCCACCTTCACTTAATGAGACCCGCAGGTTAAAATCGGAATACTGATATATTATTGATTTCAGCTGTTACAATTCCAAACATGACCGGCTTTAATTACTAGTAGCTCAATGACTAGAATTAAAATTCTATTGTCTTTTTTTATGTCCAATGTATTTGTGTTTAAGTTCATAAAGTTAACATAAGTATAACTAAATGCATTTGAAATTAAATAAAAATGTATCTTTTCAGGATTCCAATTCAAAAATAGCCAAAAATAGCAGATCTACAAACTCAAAACGTGTCACGCTGCGACGCGTTTTGAGCTTGTAGATCGGCTATTTTTTGCTACTTTTGTGTGACATAGAAAAAGTTAAAATACGGAGATAGGAGGTTTCTGTACAGTCCTCTGGAGGGAGTGTGGAAATATAGTGGCACCCCCTGCTCTAGTCAGAAGCTCCACCCACCTCGTCCATGAATGGCCGTGGCTGCAGCTCCATCAGCGGTCGCGGAGCGGGGATGGGCTCCAGCCCCGGTAACTCTAGCTTGACCTTCTCTAGCTTGACCTTCACCTCTCCTCCTCCCTCCTCCTCCATGGAGGTGTCCTGCGCGGCCGCGGCGCCCTGGGCGGCCTTCAGGCTCCTCTCCATCCTCTCACGCCGGTGCCTGGACAGCTCCCAGGTGGGCGGGGTGGTGTCGCCGTTCTTGGCGACGTCGCCTTGCTTCTCCAGGGCGTAGAGGGTGGGGCTGACCTGTGAGGGGGGTTTGAACGCCGTCGGGACATTTTACGGGTTAATTGTCGTACAAATGAAGTTGCGATCAATGATTTAATCCATTTAGACCTAGAACGCATCTGTGTCACTTTAGATTTCTTTGGCTATTCAAAAATAGCAGATATACAAGCTCATAGCGCCGCGCTACGAGCTTGTAGATCTGCTATTTTTGAAAAATCGTGATTTTTTTTTTTTTATTTTTTTTTCCGATTTCTTTTAGGATTTAGATTTTTTTTAGACGCGGCCTCAGGTCTTAATGGGTTAATCCATTAAAGGAGGAGTTCACCCAAAAAATGACTTATTTTCTATCAATTACACACCCCATGAAGCCTTGATTTCATGGATTTATTTTAGTTTTTGTGGCATTCCTAAGACAATAATTTGATGACCGTGTGTATTTCCGGTAGAGGAGACACAAATAATCTACTTTGTGTCTCCTACCGGATACATTAGCCGGTAGGAGACGGGAATCAAATTATTAGCTTAGGAATGCGACAAAAACTAAAAAGAATCCATGGATTCAAGGCTTCATAGGGTGTGCAATTGATAGAAAATAAGTCATTTTTTGGGTGAACTCCTCCTTTAAGACCAGGAACGCATCTGTGTCATTTTAAGATTTCTTAGGGTTATTCAAAAATAGCAGATCTACAAGCTCATAGCGCGGCACCGAGTGCCGCGCTATGAGCTTGTAGATCTGCTATTTTAAGTATAAAACAATGGTTAAAGTGGTTAAAATCTGAAATGACAGGTCCTTCCCCCGGTCTTAATGGGTCAAACCAAACCATTGCCATCAGGTGATTGTGTGATAATGTTGACGGGCCTAACGGCTGACCTGCTTGGCGTTCTTCAGGCCCAGGTTCTTGGCGATGACCAGCGCCGTGGCCTCGCCGCTCTCCAGGAGGTACTTCATCACCTGCTCCTTCTGCTCCCCCATGATGGCAGTGCTGTGGAGGCAGAGACGGAGGAAAATGAGTCGTTGATGAACACCAACCAACAACACAAACTAGAACAGATACATTTAAAAAAAAAAATTAACACATTTTTTAGAAAAAATATATAGAAACTAGGCTTTACAAAAAAACAGTCGCTGTCAGGTGTAAACCTTGTATGTCTTAAACAGTTCCATTTCTATCATAAAATATATATTTTTTTAAAATACAAAAATACTACAATCAATAAGAGACTAAAACTAATTTAAAAAAAAAGATACTAAAACCTTTTCAGACAATAAAACCCACTTTAAATACTAATCAAAACTAAATAAAAATGAATGAAAAATTCAACTACAACAACCTTGGGACGGAATGCAAGTCGGAATGCAAGTCTTGATCGGATGATCTGCGGGGCGCTTCCTGATCGGGGTTGGAGGAGTCGGAACAGGAAGAGGAAGTAGACGAACAGGTGGAATCTGTGTCCGAATCTTCCGCTTCTCCCTCGTTGTGTCGTTCGTCTGCTTCGACCGTCTCGGTTTTCGCGTCAGTGTTTGGCGGCCGAGCGTCTTGGGAGCTCTGGCGAGGACGAGGGTCGCTGCTCGCCGGACTCGAGTGTAGGGCTGTCACGATTACAAAGTTGACGATTAATTGTCACACAAACAATTGCGATTAACGATTTAATTGTGTTTTTAGCATTGAACATTGGAACATATAATTATGAATAAAAACTTCATTTCCGTTTGCCTTTTAGGCTTCGAAATCACAAATTGAACAGGGCAGATTACTGACATAATTAATCATTTTAACCCATTAACTGCTAGAGGTATTTTCATATTTTTTTAGCCAGTGCCAGAGTTTTTCATTGGAAAAAAAAAAGTACTCAGGAGCCGAAATACAGACTTTTTAAGTTTTAAGTTAACAAGGAAGTGGATAGGAGTCTAGATCTTCAACTAATCATATCTCCTTGGTCTTTGGGTGAAATTGGAAAAAAAAAACATTAACATTTTTTTTTTTTTCACTTCACGTAGATCTACGCGATTGGCACGTGGCGGCTTTAAATCGGTTCGCGTAGATCTACGTGATTGGCAGTCAATGTGTTAAACTACTAAAAATAGTGGAAATAGCTGATCTACAAGCTTACAACGAGTCACGTTGGAAGCTTGTAGATCAGCTATTTCTGCTATTTTTGAAAATATATGAACATTTTTCAAAATGGAAACGATTATGACGATTATGCAAAATAATTGCGACAGGCCTACTTGAGTTGGGATGCTCCTGGTGGTTGGTGGGAAGTGGCCTGGTCAGGCTCCACAGGGGAGGGGTGTCTCCTCGTTTGAAAGCCCTCTGGGAGCGTTCCAGAGAGTACAGGGCCTGGTTCACCGCCTTCTTGGGAAGGTGGAACTTCTTGCACAGGTGTCTGGCCGCGACCGTCTCGCCCGGGGCCAAGGCCGTGAGGAACGCGTGCACCTGCTGCTGCACCTGCTGTCCGCCGTGCGGCGTCAGGGAGACGTGAGAGGGTTTGCCGCGGCTCCTGTCCGAGCGGTCTCTCGCTGCTTTGCTGTGGGAGTTGAGGGCTAGGCGCTCAAAGCTCTCGGACACGGAGTCTGAGTCCGGGTGCCACTGCTGACGATGGGAGAAGTGATTGTGTTTTGTGGCTTGGTTGGTCTGGTTGGAATTCCAGTAGCGCGGCGGGACGTAGCTGGACTGACCTCCTCCTACTGGGGGGCAGATTTAAAGATTTAGGGCCGTCACGGTCATGGAAGTTTTACGACACGATTAAGTGTCATACAAATAAGAGCCATTAACGACCTGCTTGTGTTTGTGACATTGAATCAAAAACAAGTTAAGTACAGATAAATCTAAATTACATTTCAGTTTGCCTTTTAGGTTTTGTAAGCAAAAATTGTACAGGGCAGATATGACTAAATGACTTAAAATATACTAAAGAAATGATTGACAATGACCAGCACCAATAATCAAAATAAATAATGTACTATGGCCAAAACAGGCTGTATCACTTTATGATGTTATACTTTCAAGAATATCCTAAAAAAGCCACTCTACAAGCTCACAACGCATCGCGATATGCTGAGAACTTGTTGATCGGCCATTTTCCCTATTTTTCAACAGATGAATTTAACCCATTGAATCCGGGAACGCATCTGTGTCACTTTAGATTTGGCTTCTTTGGATTCTTTGGCTATTCAAAAATAGCAGATTTACAAGCTATAAGCTTGTAGATCTGCTACTTTTGGGGGAAATCGTGGGTCTTTGAATATATATATTTTTTAAAGAGAACATTTGTAACTCAAATCTTTGCTTCTGGGGATTCTACAAGTATTCTAAATCCTAACTAATGTTGCTATAATTATCAGTGGTTCTCAAAAATGTTATGCATTTGGCCGTGGACCCCCATCTCAAAATGTTTTGTTCCAGGGACCCCCGGAAGTTGTAACAGAGTTAAAAATGTTCCCTTAAAAAAATATATATATATTCGAAGATTTGCACAAATGTTCACGATTTTTCAAAAATAGCAGATATACAAGCTCATAGGGCGGCACTCGGTGCCGCCCTATGAGCTTGCATATCTGTTATTTTTGAACAGCCAAAGAATAAAATAATGGAAAGTGGTTACACAGATGCGGTCCCGGTCTTAATGGGTTCAGATGAATGACGACGATTCTGACGATTACGCTAAATGAACTGCGACCATCACATAATTTGCGATGGGGGGCGATAATGTAATACGTGTTACAGACCTACCTCCTACGCCTGTGTCTCCTTGGAAGCGGGGCGCCTCGGAACTCTGACCTCGTAGGAACTGGACCTGAAGCTGCTGGAAGGAGTTGGGAGCGGAGGGGACAGAGGAGCTCTGATGGTGGTGACGAGGGTGATGAGGGGGAGACGAGCCGTTCGGGACCCCCGGCTGGCGCTGGGCGCTCGCGGGAGCGAGGCCGGGCAAGGCGGCGGGCGGAGCGCTGGGGAGGAGGAAAGGGGAGCGCGGAGACAGAGAGGAGGGAGGAGAAGAAGGGAGGTGAAAGGGAGCTACGGAGTGGTGGTGGTGGTGGTGCTGGGGAGCGCTGCTGGGCTGCTGCTGGTCGCCTGGATGAGGAGATGGGAGCGGCGCCGCGTGGTGGGGGTGGTAGCTCTGTCGGGTGGTCTGGAGGTGGGGGGATCGAGGTCTGGAATGATAGTGGGTTTTATTTCTATAGCGCTTTTCTGTGTAGTAGCTTTACAGAACAAGGATTATATACATCTTTTTTATTTTTAACCGGGAAGAATCTGTGTCCCGTTTAGATTTCTTTGGCTATTCAAAAATAGCAGATCTACAAGCATTGTACATTTTTACAAATCTTTGAATATATATATATTTTGTGAACATTTGTAACTCAAATTTTTGCTTCTGGGGATTCTACAAATGTCTTGAAAAACGTATGTTTCTAAATCAGTGGATCTCAAACTTTTTCATGTCAAGGATCCAAAAATTATATGTATTTGGCCGCAGACCCCCATCTCAAAATATTTTGTAATAGGGACCCCCAGAAGCAAAGACTTTGAGTCAAAAATGTTCCCTTTGAAATATATATATTCAAATATTTGCACACATGTTGAGCTTGTAGATCTGTTATTTTTGAATAGCCAAAGAAATCTAAAATGAGAGTATGCGCTCTAAGCAAACAAAGCATAGCCTACATATAACGATAATAGTCAGACGGATGAAATAAATGATAAATGACAGCAGTCAGAGGCTAATAAACTCTAGAAAAAAACATGACATGGGGTCAGCAAGTAAGTTTGACAGAACTATTTCTTTTATGGCCGGGCCAATTGTTTTCTAAGCCGTTAGCTGGTGGGCCAGAACACAATCAAAAGCAAACGTAGGAACTGGAACACGTGACAAACCAGCATATATACAATAATAACTCTAAAAAGGTAATAAATCACGTGGTATAGCCACAGATAGACATGTGTGTGTAATCAAATGTTATATGGGCAGATAGGAATGCTTGTGTTAATGACTTTGTGCTGTTCTCATCCTTTGAAGCCACAGTTAGAGAATATATAATTGATCAAAAAGTTCAAAAAGATTGTAATCTGGAGACAGACAGTCATACTCCTTTTTGAACAAGAGCTCTTTCATGGTTCACGGTCTCTTCTTAGAACAGAGAGAAACAAACAGTGTAATGTTTAAGGCATGTGAAACATAGTTTTGGTTTGTTTGTTTGTTTTAAAACACGAGCAGTTTTTCATCCGAGAGTCTGAAGAGGAAAGTTGAACAGTTCCCTTTCCATTCTTCTGTGAATGTTCTGTTTTCACTATGTGTTCATCCTACCTGGTTTCGTCAATGCAAGCCATTGGCGTCTATATCCTACCTTGTACCTATGTGTCATTATAATGATTTGACGGGCCTGATGTTATCGCTGGCAGGCCAGTTCTGGCCGTCTGTTGCCTACCACTGACAGAGGTATGTTTTCAGAAGCTATTTAACCCATTAACACATCCACCGCCAGAGGTTAATCTCATAATGTACTCACCAGTGCCAAGGTGTTTTTGTTGTTTTTTTGTTTTTTTCATGTCGCCATAGATCTTGTTAAAATCCTTAAGATTGAGCCGTGAACGGTCTGTTTACATCCGCGAGATCTCCCTGTATCTCCCAGTGAAAACCACGTGTCAAACGGGGCATCCATGTTTGAGTTAGAGCGGATTACGTTAAACAGTGAAATGCGAGGAGAAAAAACTACAGGAAGAGAATTGAGTTTCAGTTTCGTCTGTAGAATGGGAGCGGGCGTGATCGTCGAAACCGGATCCCAAATAATTCTATTTCCTGTCATCAAACCGGAAACGGAAGTGGATCAAAAAAAATCCGAAAGTGCACCCGGACCGCGCATGCGCGAAAAGACCGCAGCCCGTAGGACTACGGGCTCGGCGCTTAACCGTTGGATTTAACGGCCCGTAGAACTACGGGCCCGGCGGTAAAGGTGTTAAGACCGGGAACGCATCCATGTCATTTTGAGATTTCTTTGGGCTATAAAACATTAGCAGATATACAAGCTCATAGTGCGGCACAGAGTACCATGCTATGAGCTTGTAGATCTGCAATTTATTTGTTTTTCGTGAACATTTTTGCAAATGTTTGATTTTTTTTTAAATTTTTTTTAATTAACACATTGAATGCCAAAAACGGTCCGGACCGTTTTTGAGGGTCCAAACGAGAAGTGCCGAAAACGGTCCGGACCGTTTTTGACCCAATTCTATTTTTATACATGTGGGCCACGTGGGGCGCTAAAACGAAACTTTGACATCACCCAAGGAGTTTCTGAGAAGAAGAGGCTGGATCTGGCTCCATGTAAAAAATCCTTCCGGTCGGCGTTTTCAATGTTATCTCCTTGATTAAAAGCTTAATATCTCCATTTCTTTTTAATGTGGTGGAAACGAGCCGTTTTCGATCGGCGATCACGCTGCAATGGAGGGTCGCGTTGGAAATATTATTGTTCCAGGCGTTAGTCGGGACCCTCCGCCGTCTCGCACGCACGCTTTGTTTACATGCACTTCCTCGTCGGGGCTTCTCACAGCACGAAATGTATAACGCAAGTGGATGGAAGAAATGCTGGCACTCAACGTATAATATTTTAATAAACCTCTGGCACCCAATGTGTTAAAAGTAGGCACTGATTTAGCTAGCCTTCAAATCTAAAAGGCAAGCAAAATGAGAATCGGAGGCTTAGATCCTCGGTACAGGTAGGGCGCTCAAAAGCCTAGGTGCCCCGGGTAGAGAGACGGTGCAACCAGGAGGGCCCCGTCTGTAGGCCTGTCACAATTATTACATAATCACAATTATTACATAATCGCAATTATTAGATAATCACAATTGTAATGTTATATTTCCAAACATTTTTTAAAAATGTGGAAATAGCAGATCTACAAGCTCAAAACGCATCGCGATGAGATGCGTTTTGAGCTTGCAGATCGGCAATTTCCACTATTCTTTTTTTAAGCATAAAATAATTAAATATGCATGTTATTTGTCGTATTTACCCTGTGCAGCTTTTGTTTACGAAGCCTAACAGCCAAAAATAAATTATTATTTTTGTATTCATAATGTTCCAATGTTCAATGACAGAAACAACTAGATCGTCAATAATTTTGTAGGACAATGAATCGTCAACTTAAATGCGGTTAACGGTCGACTAGCCCTACCTACCTGTAGTTGTAATGTTCCCTGGGAGGCCCTCCTCTTCCTCTGCTCATAGCGCAGGAGGCGGGGGAGGGGGGAAGTGGGGGTTATGTCCTCTGGATGCGCGCGGGTTGTGTGTGTGTGTGCGTGCGCGGTGTCCTGTCGGCCTTCGCAAAGACGTCCCGGAAGAGGAGGAGAGACAGACAGAGGTGATGGCAGCGACACGGCACCTGTGACGAGACAAGGAGACGCACGTTTAAAGCACCACCACAGTGTTACTAATAGAAACACCAAACCGTCCCGGGAAAGACATTGTATCAAAGCGTCCCTTTGCTGATCTGTAAGGGATATGTTATTTTGTTTTTTAAGTGTTGTAATAGCTCTATATCTGGTAGTAGGCATTGCTATTATTAACCCATTCAATCCGGGGATGCATCTCGTCATTTTAGATTCCTTTGGCTATTCAAAAATAGCAGATCTACAAGCTTATAGCGCGGCACCGAGTGCCGCGCTATGAGCTTGTAGATCTGCTATCGTCAAAATGTGTGCATATCTTTGAATATCTATATATGTTTAAAGCGAACATTTTTAACTTTGCTTCTGGGGGGTCCCTGGAACAACATATTTTTAGATGGGGGTCCACGGCCAAATTCATATCATTTTGGGGGTCCTTGACATGAAAACGGTTTGAGAACCACTGATATAGAAACATAGGTTTTTTTCAAGGGCTATGAGCTTGTAGATCTATTTTTTAATAGCCAAAGAAATCTAAAAATGACACCGATGAGTTCCTGTCTTAATGGTTTAAGAGTGTTTGTTCAGTTAACCCATTTAGGGCGGGAACCCCCATTTGTAACGATACCTTTCAAGACAGGAACCCCTTTTTGGGTTCTTGTTGCCATCTACAGCATATAGCAACATACATTTGTTTTAATTCTTTTATAAATATTTAAAGTTTTTCAGAAAACTTAGGTCAGGATTTAGAAGGCGTTTTTAGAATCGGCCTCGGGTCTAAAAGGGTTAATGGAGTCTCCCCCGTGTCCTTAGAAAACAGAAAATACATTTACAGGTCAGGATGCCAATCTCACCGAGTCAGGAGAAATGTGTAAACTTGGAAGTGATGAAACAAAACAAAAAGAGCTGACAAAATTGGAATACTGTCAAATTTAAGCTGAAAAATGGGTTCTCTCTATATAGCAATGATTACCATTACAATATAGAGCTTTTACTTTTTTAACTAAAATAATATCACAACCACTTTCACCTGAATACTATCGCTCCATTGCAGAGATTTATCGGCTTGGCTGATATATTATATTTGCTTGGTATGTCGTCAAAAAAAGTCAAACAGTGGCCTAAATATCGGCCAAGCGGATATATCGGTCAGGCTCTAATTGAAAATTGCCGTGACTACGGCTCCATGTTCAGGAGGACAGTACATTTCACTTTTAATTTGACACTCCGCTGAGGGTTCGTGATGGGACCAAGAAGATATAAGAATAGAATAGATGGAGACATTGGTTTGCTGTGTGTGGGTGACAGGGTGACAGAGTGACTCCCCTCCCGACTCTGAAACTCAATCCCAGGGTAAAAGGCTGACACATTAATAATTCAGCTTCTTGTGACCATTCTGTTTTATTTCTGGCCTTACAGAATAATCTCTGCTCCGCGGATCCATAGCGGAGAGGGGGAGAAAACTGAGATGTTCATGCAGATGAGAGGGATGCGTTCTAAGGACACAGACAAGGTCGTTCCTGACTAACTGAAGACTGACTGACTGACTGACTGACTGACTGACTGGATGAAAGATTATTCACTGGTTCAACACTAATGCTGTGGAGCTCAATACTTTCAAAGGGCTAAAGTGGAGGGGCTTTAGAAAATAAACCGAACCTTTGAAAATTTCAATTTTTGAAAAATCTATTCATGTTTAACTCATTGAGTGCCATTGATGTGTTTCATGTGTTTTACCGCAATGGCGCAACGTGCCAATGACGTGTTTGAGATTTTTTTTTATGTTTTTTTTTTAAAAGCTTCAGAGCCCAAGATATCATCATTTGAAGATTTGCTGCTCCATTCACTTCTTGTTTAACTTATTACTGAAAAAGGCTGTATCTCGGCTCCTGAGCACTTTTTTTTTACTATGTATTTTTCAATGTTATTATGTTATTTTCAAAAGGCAGACAATTAATGTCAACAAGGTCCAATGACCTCGTTGACATTTGTGAAACCACACAGTGCAACCCTCAGTGATTAACACCCATCAGGGGATCGATTATACTGGAGATAAATATTCGATGACTACTTGAAAAAGGTATAAGAAAATTGAAAAACTGCTGGCACAGTTAGCAATTATTTTTTTATTTCATTGGCACTGAATGAGTTAATATCATTGCTGTGGGGCAGAAACCTATCTCCATATTCTAACTGTGTTTCTTTCGTAAATTAACACCCTATACTTGATCATACTACAGCGTCACACTACTTTTGAATTTGAATCCTAAAAAGTAACCGTTTTGGACATATGAGGTTTCCACCCGACAAGAGACCATGTAAAATATTGCATAGTGTAAAACGTCAAGATCGCAGACCTCTCTCTCTCTTGCAAGAGAAACACGCTCTCGGTCTTGCAAGACCAAATGAAAGATTCATACTTTACATCTCATTCGATGGCTTCATTTTTAATAAGGTTAGGTAATATATAAATGGTTTAAAAATGTCCGGGTCTATTAACTGAAATCTTACAGAGATTGGACATGGCTCGGCTTTGATGTGCTGTGAACAAACCTTTACCTTGTCATGAATTGGGAAATGATGATCAAATCTACATATTATCTATTCAGTCATCATCAAATCTACATATTATCTATTCAGTCATGATCAAAACTAGATCTCATCTATTCAGTCAGACCGTGATATAGCAGCCTGCACTTTTGTAATGTTTTTGTTTAAAGTCAAATTAACACTTTAAGACCGCATATCCGTGTCATTTTAAGATTTATTTGGCTATTCAAAAATAGGAGATCTACAAGCTCATAGTGTGGCACCGAGTGCAGCGCTATGAGCTTGTAGATCTGCTATTTTTGAAAAATCATTAAAGTTTGAGCAAATCTTTACAAATGTCTTCTAAAAAACGTATGTTACTATATCAGTGGTTCTCAAACCTTTTCATGTCAAGGACCGCCCAGAATAATATTTGACCGCCGACCCTCATCAAAATATGTTGTCCCAGGGACCCCCAGAAACAAAGATTTGAGTTACAAATGTGGTTCAAAAAAATATATGTATTCAAATATTTTTCCAAAATAGCAGATCTACAGTGCCGCGCTACGAGCTTGTAGATCTGCTATTTTTTGAATAGCCAAAGTATAAAATAATTATAGCCCAAATCTAAAAATGACACGGATGTGTTCTCGGATTGAAGGGGTTAAGCCAAGGCACACAGAGAAATAAGACAGGGGACGTTTCACCCTGAGGGACAATTCCAAACGGGTAGTTTTTTTAGGTCGCCTTCTTCGGGTCGAGTCTGGTTGTAAACTGTCTGTCATCATTACCCAATGGATGGATCGCCCCTTTCAGGCTTGACCTACATTATCCTTTTGACTCGATTGAAGTGACGTGGTGTTGCGACTCCCGTTCCCCCGTGTTTGCGTGCGTTCAGTCGAGCATTCTGCCGCGTTTGTCTTCGGACAGCGAGGGAGGGAGGGAGGGAGGGGCGCACAACTTGGAAGCTGCAGCTTTAAAATCTGCAAAACCAGATGGCTCTGAGATCTCGCGAGGCTGAGATCAGTTGGTGTGTCAAGGTTACAGGGGGCCCTACGCCATGCGAGAACTCGCGAGGTAGATTTTCACATTTATAGTTCACTTCATATAATACAATGGGTCACTTTGTGACGCATTGTAAGCTTGTAGATCAGCTATTTCTGTTATTTGTATAATTTTTTTAAATATGTCACTAATTTCTTCGTATTTTTAAGTTATTTGTCATATCTTCCCTGTGACATTTTTGATTATGAGGCCTAAAAAGGCAAACGGAAATAACATTTTTATTCATATTATGTTCTAATGTTCGATGCCAAACACAATTAAATCGTTAATCGCAATTATTTGAGTGACAATTAATCGTCAACTTAAATTTGTAATCGTGACAGCCCTACTTACATCCCCAAAAAAAATACATTCATGCAGTTAGTTGATTTCGGCACACGTAAAAAAAAGAAGAGAACATTATAAACAAGTTCTAACATCTCACTGATCCGTCTGACTCTTGCTCGAGGTACATTTCAAAAAGTGAAAAACAAAATAGATCCGGAGTCCTGGCAGAGTTTGTTACGATACATTTTTTACAGCTTTTGATACTAAATAGGAGGCCGCTGTCCCATCTCTTCATAGTCGAACCCCACCCTGTTTTTCCAGAAGCACCCCTTTTACTCGGTAGCCGTTCAAAAAAAAAATTGTTCTCCATTTCATTAAATAGATCAGGTTGAATCACCTGGACACCCAACTCCTCTCTGGTACAACCTCGCCGCCAACATATAGTGTGTCATATTTGACAACAGTCTAGAGTAACAAACTGTCAATAATGTCCGTGTATCACTGAGACTGACAACATACTGACACCCAATACTGACCCACCTCTCAACCTGGCTGCTCTGTCACACTGCGTACGGTACGGCCACACGACGGGTGTGATGGTAAATGTGCCGACAGCGCTGGAGAGGTTTCTCTGGTCGTATGGAAAAGTCAGAGCAGTCGGGCGATGCGGTTCATTGATTAAGCCATAAGACCGGGAAACACATCTGTGTCATTTTAAGATTTCTTTGGCTATTCAAAAATAGCAGATATACAAGCTCATAGCCACGCTATGAGCTTGTAGATCTGCTATTTTTTTTTAATCTTTAAACATATTTTTTTCGATTTTTTTCAAAAAAAAAATGTCTCCTGTTTTTTAAACATTTTTAAGAATCGCCTCAGGTCTTAATGGGTATATCTTTGAATATATATATATATATATATATATATTTTTTTTAAAGCAAACATTTTTAACTCCAGTATTTGCTTCTGGGGGGGGTTCCTGGAAGCCGGGGTCCGCGGCCAAATACATATAATTTCTGGGGTCCTTGACATGGAAAAGTTGGAGCAACACTGATATAGCAACATACTGTTAGGATTTAGAAAACATTTTTAGATATGCTTTTGGCCGCGGACCCTCATCTCAAAATGTTTTGTTCCAGGGACCCCCCTAGAAACAAAGATCGAGTTAAAAATGTTCGCTTTAAAAAAAAAATATATATACATTCAAAGATCTGCACAAATGTTCAAGATTTTTCAAAAATAGGAGATCGACACGCTCATAGCGCGGCAATCTTAAAATGACACAGATGCTTTCCCGGCCTTAATGGATTCATTCAGAGTGTTGCGCTCTAGGAGCACTCGGAGAGATGCCAGATTTTTGGGTCCGATGTCTATCAAATGTCCTATCTACAGTGTACACAGCATATCGCACACGCAACACGTAGATCAGCAATTACACTCAAAGCACTCACTGACCGCTCTAACTGAAAAGAAAAGTTGAATAAATGTGTACAGATAAAAGTGTCAATGTCAGTTAATTAGTATGTTAATTATGTTAATTGGTATAAATTAACTGATATCGGATCGCTCTATGAAGTCAAAACCAGAGCACACAGTCTGCACAATTTATCTAATAAATTGTTATTTATTCCTAGATATTTTCAGCAGTGGTGGAAAAAGTACTCAAATGTTTTACTTAAGTAAAAGTATCAATACTGCAATATAGAAGTACTCTGTTACAAGAAAAAGTCCGGGATTCAAAATTTACTTGAGTATAAGTACAAAAGTACTGGTATCAAAATGTACTTAAAGTACCAAAAGTAAAAGTACTGAAATGTTTGAAAATAGCAGATCTACAAGCTCCCAACGCGTCGCATTGGCTATGTTCAAATAGCCTAGGTATAAAATAAGGCTAAAGTGGTTAATGTATGTTTTATTATAACGTAATAATTTATTTCTGCAAAGTAACTAAAGTAACTAACTAGTGACTAAAGTTTTCAAATAATTGTAGTGGAGTAAAAGTACAATATTTGCCTCTGAGATGTAGTGGAGTAGAAGTCAAAGTATAGAAAATTGGAAATGTGCCAGTAAAGTACAGTACTTGAGTAAATGTACTTAGTTACTTTACACTGATTTTCAGTAATAACCGACAGTCAAACTAGATAGAACAATGCACTGGCATCAGATCGATGCAGGTATCAGGATCTGTATCGGAAGGGGGGGAAACGGAAATGGAACATCTGTAATCTCTAAATAGGGGCGGCAGTGGCTCATGAGGTATAGTAGAGCGGCCGCATGGGGAAACGGAAGGTTCCTGCCTGGTTCGATCTCCGGTTCCCCCCTGAGCCGGTTGGTGCCGTGTGTGGTTTTTCTCTGCCGTCGGGTGTGTGAACGTGTGTGTGTGAATGGATGAATGTAACGCACATGGTAAAGCACTTTGTATTAAGGTGTTACGCTAAATATACCATTTATATTTAGCATTAAAACAGCATTAAAGCCGTCTACAGCTAAAATAGGACGAGCTGGGATTAATACAGTGTACACAGTTAGAATCCTAACTCTCAAGAGTAGAATGAACAGGGAGAATTTTACAGTGTGCTGGTTGGTTGAACAGTATAATGGGGTACAGCGACTGAGGCCTGGAGGTCAGACACGTTGGCCCTAATGCAGGTCAACACTTCCACTGATAACATATGTGTACACTTGCATATCAGCTATTTTCTTTTGGGGAAAAAATTGATAAAATTGAATAATTATCAACGTCTTTTTTTCGGTGAGGTAGATTTCTGCATCAAAAATAAAACGCATCACAGTCTATGAATGAGAAATGAACTATATGACTGGGTTTGATAATAAATACTTAATGCAAACGCATTTTTGCATCGTTTATACGTCATGCCCCAGGTGTGTAAAGACCTGTATACATAACATTTTTCTAGGAACAGAGTCCTAGAGTGCAAACTGGCTGTAGAATCGCTGACACGGACGCATCACTTCTCTGCCCCTCTAAAAAAATGGAAAAACGCTGATGAGAATGACAGGAAATGATAGCTGTGTTTGTGAATGGATTGATTGATTTCTTTCCCTTTCCATTCCCCCCCCCTCCCCCCTTCTGAATAAGGTAGGCTACCATAGTTAAGGGGTGCAACAAGCTAATCAAACTGTCTTGTCATCATAGGACATAATACACACACAAATGGTTTAAAGCAAAATGAAATCTCAGACTGAAAGAATGTGGCCTAAGTCCTCACTGATTTGTGAAACAGTGTGAAAAGAGGCCCCCACACTAGCGCCGTTTCCTAAACATTTAACACAATATGTAAAATGATGATGTTTAAGTAATAGTGTTCCTGCTGTTCTACATACTGCCAAACAGGTGAAGAAATCACAGACTGAGGCTTTAACCTTTGCTTTGGGATACAAGAACAGTGGGCACTAAGGAAGAGTGGGCACCTGTATGTAAAATGTAAAATTCATTTTAAGTATACATGATGTGAACATCATTAGACTTAAATGTATACCCTTCAACTTCTTTATGCCCATAATGACTGGATATATGGGTTTTGTAGCAATTGTATACATATTAGGCATTAATTGTAAAATGTTCTATGGAATCCAAATCGGTCATGGTGACTGAGAACTTTAATCCATGCACACACGCACACACAGTGGTGGAAAAGGTACACATGTTTTACTTAAGTAAAAGTATCAAAACTGCAATGTAGAAATACTCTGTAAAAGTCAGCAATTCAAATTTACAAATTTACTTTAGTAAAAGTACAAAAGTATTGGTATCAAAATGTAGTTAAAGTACCAAAAGTATTAACACATTGATTGCCTAGATCGAATTAACTCGTTTTTACATTTTTGGGGGAAAATTCCACAAGGGGCGACCTAACACAGCTTTGGAATGATCAATCGTCTCTCAGAGAAGAAAAATGTGGATGTGACGTCATTCCAAAAAACGTCACTTCCATCCGCCCCAATTATAGGATTTTCAGAAAAACGGCTGAAAATTGGAAATGCTCCAGCAAAGTAAAAATACCCCAAAATTGTACTTAAGTACAGTACTTGAGTAAATGTACTTAGTAACTTTACACCACAGGTGGTGACTGAGAACTTTAATCTATGCACAAACCCAATCTGAGCACTTTCAGAACCAGAGAGAGAGAGAAAGTAAGAAAGAGGTTAAATACAGGTCTCTCACCCACAGTAGACGGCTTCTCCAGTCATCAAGACAGACAGTAAAGAGTCGTTGCTTCCAACAGACAATGACATCCTCACTATCAATTAATGTACCATTTTACAACACTTTAACATCATAATGGAGCCTATCTTTACCTCACATGAACCACACAGTGAATGGTAAAACTAAGACACACAAGTGCATGTGGTTGAAAGAGATCTAAGGTTTCGTTTTCCTTTCCTCTCTACTGTTTACTTTCTGTTCTGTCACGTTGTCTGTCGCTGTTACACAGACATTGGTGACCCTGTGGAATCCTGTGACTACAGAGGGGTATTTCCTGTCTCTTAAGACTGCGTCGTTCAAAGCCTCATTGTTGTGCGTCGGTCGCTCGCCAAAAATAGACGATATACAAGGCAAGCTTCACAAAACATCACATGAAGCTTGTAGATCGGCTATTTTAGATGGATGTTCTGTCTGATTATTAATTAATTTGAAGTTACAGGCAGATCATTGGAATCTTAGTTACAGACAGGCTAATAAAATAAATGTAATAGAATCGCTATTTGTTATTTTCATCCAAATATACAACCTTAATATTTATCCCTGGCAAAGACAAGAGTATGTGTGCATAAAAAGAATAAATGCTATTGCTAGGTCATGAGTCGTAGTTCTCCCCTTACTGACTAAAACACTTATTGTAACCAACTGTAGAATAAAACTATTTGTAGGATCAAACCTCGTCTAAGCAGCAGTGTGACAGGTGAAGGTGGAAATGTAACCTTTTCCTAAGGTTGGTTATTAAAATGTATGAATGAACACAAGATGATTGTCAGTGTGCACTGCAGTCACATCGTGTGTTATGGAAATGACAAGAATCAACCTGGTGTCCCTATATTAACGTGTCATAGTCTGACTTTTACAATCATGACATTGTGAGCTTGTAGATCAGCTATTTTTGCTGTGTGACGCTGTCATACGAAGTGGTTTCGTTCATTCATTTCATTATTAGCTGATCTATGGCATCCTGGTTGCTTTGTGTAAGTTCATAAAGAGAAGTGTGAGCAGTACTTTAGTACACCTTTTAATCACCCACTTGATCTCTTTTGCAGGATTTCAGGTTGCTTAAAAGTGTCATGTGGTTGAAAATCAAGGAGCCCTTCTTTTCATTTAACAAGCCTGTTCCTACTCTGCTTTTGAGCACAGACCAAATCACATTATTATCACATTATAACAAATAAATATGTATTATAACAATGAATGAATATGACATCACTTCATTCATGTGTGCATAGAATTTTTCATTCATTGTTGTTGGTACTACAGGTGATGTCAAAATGTGTTTACTATCCTGGTTCATATGATGGAAAGGTTTCTCTGCACTAGCACAAGCATTTGTAAGTAAATTACTACTGGGGAGAGACTCTTGCCCTATATACTTGACCTGGGTCCCCCCAGGGCTCTATACTTGGCATGCTACCTTTTTCCCTACACCAAATCTCTTTGGCAAAACTCTACAAGCTCACAAAGTGTTGTGTTGCGATGCGTTTGCAAGCTTGTAGATCAGCTATTTTCGCAGAATGCTCACCCAAGAATAGGGACGCTAAGGATCCATGTGCCAGAGGAATCATCCGTCAACCATCACCTGTGGGTTTCTGAACTTTTTGCCAAGGAGGTTGAGAAGTTTCTCAGACAGGATTCATAGCAAAAGTTGCTCCAAATAATTCAAACCATCATGATATTTATTTCACTTTGTGTCCACTCCTTAACGAGTTTGGGTGCCTTGTTGACACTGTGGGCATCTCATGTATCTCTAAAAATACAAATAAATGCCCAAGCCTCCGTCCTCAACAGGGCTACAATGCTACAGAGCCAAGCGGCAATACTACAATGATAAAGTTACATCTGCAGTACTATAATGGCAGAGTTACATCTGCAGTACTATAATGGCAGTTACATCTGCAGTACTATAATGACAGGACTATCACGACCATGAAGTTTTAGTTGACGTCTGATTAATTGACATAATAATTGTGTCTTTGGCATTGAACATTGGAACATACCAAAAAAAATACATTCATGTGCTTGGTAAACAGAGATTGCACAGGGCAGATGCGACAAATAACTTAAAAATACAAAATATATTACTAAAATATACAAAGTAGTGACTGACAATGACCGGTAAAAATAACCAAAATAAAGAATGTGCTATGGTCAAAACAGGACACATCCCCCCCTAACAATTTGATACTTTAAAACTAAATCTTCCAAAATAACACAAATAGAACAAGCTCAAGAGTGTATTGTGATGCAACACGTTGTGAGCTTGTAGAGCAGGAATTTGCTATTTAAACATTACATTTAATTGCCCTAAAAAATTAGTGTTAATAAAAGAGTGTTGTCGGACATTGGACAACGATGTTGAAATAATAGAAATGCTACACTTCATTTCATCCAACTGATCGTAATAATTTTTATTATCTCAAATAATTGCGATCAGGGCGATTATTTAATAATTGTGCTGATTTTTGTATTGTTATTCGTAACTTTCTAGGAACAGAAACCCTAGAGTTCAAACGGCTGTTGTTTACTGTAGAATCGCTGACATGGATTCATAATTTCCCTGTCTCCAAAAAAAATGAAAACCGCTGATGAGAATGACAGGAAATGATAGCTGTGTTTGTGAATGGAGAGAATGAGGAAAGAGAGAGAGAGATGAGCAGAGTCAAATGTGGGTTTACTTTCCTGCCCTCGGCTGTGTCTCATTCAGGGACACACACACACACACACACACACACGAGACAAGGACATTGTAGACACACACACTACACAGAGAGCCTATTAATATCTCGAGTTTAAAAGATGGGGAAAAATAAACCTTGTGATCGAATGAAAACCGCAGGTCAAGAGTGGATGCCTTTTTTTAGACAAGACTTTTGTGTTCCTAGAATAGTTCAACTCACTATCGCAGCGCCGTGGGCCCATCCCCGTTTTGGACGGTCCTGGACCACCTACTACAGACGTTATGTCAAAAAGTACCGGGTTCTCAAGTCAACTGGAAAAACTTAGAATTGATTAAAGTTTTGATTTGAGAACATTTAACTTATAAGTAAAAAAGAAAAAACGAGTTGACAGATACAAAAAATTAAGTATGAATGGTAAATGGTGCATTTATATAGCGCCTTTATCCAAGGCGCTTTACAATGATTGTGCATCACATTCACCCAATCACACACACATTCACACACCGATGGCAGAGAAAACCATGCAAGGGCAAGGCACCAACCTGCTCATCGAGAGCAATTAGGGGTTCAGCGTCTTGCTCAAGGACACTTTGACACCAACTCTGGGGGAGCCCGGGATCGAACTGGGAACCTTCCGGACGGTTCACAAGCGGCCGCTCTACCTCCTGAACTACTACCGTCCCTATTCACCTGTTTCCTAGGCTGTGTGTTTTCCACTTCCTGTCGATTTGATCCAATGAAATCCAATGAAACTGGTCAGATGACCAATGATATCCAATGAAATCGACAGGAAGTGGAAAACACACAGCCTAGGAAACAGGTGAATACAACTTCAACATATGAAAAGAACATTTCACTTTACTTATGCAATGAACAACTCAAGCAAATAAGTAAGTACTGTATAGAACACTGGTTCTCAAAGTGGGGTCCGGGGACCCTCAGGGGTCCTTGGGGGGGTTCCAGGGGGTCCCAAGCTAAAGTAGTCAATGTAGCATCACAATCATTTTAACCACTTTATCCATTTCTATGTTGGATATTCAAAAATGGCAGATCTACATGCTCACAGCGCATCACCTCTGCGAGCTTGTACATCTGCTATTTTATATCGAAAATGTAATTTAGATTTTTAACATGGGCCTAAATCTTCTCTTCTGGGGGTCCCTGGCGCAAAACCTTTTCAGATGGGGGTCCGCGGCAGAATACATATCAATTTGGGGGTCCTTGACTTGAAAGTTTGAGAACCACTGGTATAGAATACAAATTTATTTTATTTAAACCTAAGCCCTGTTCCAAAAGTAAAAAAAATAGCAAGCTCACACATTGTGAGCTGGTAGATCTGCTATTTTTTGAATATGTTGCCCAAGTATAATGACATGCTCAAGAGAGCTACGCTAGGATGAAAGTCATTTCAAATAGACATGCATAGGCTAAATAACTGCAGATACCCATGTTGTCAAAAAAGTCACTGATGTATCGGTTGGATTCTTCTCACTAGGGCTGAAAGATTGGGGGAAGAATATGGATCAAGAATTCAAATTTTTCGACTAATATTGCGATTCGATTCAAGTCAAGCTTCAATTCTGTTTAATTTTGTCCACAATTCCATGCTGTATTGATGTGGTACCACAGGAGATGACAGGCAAACGATCAAAATTACAATTATTTGATTAAGTAACGCAGATGTTTAACAATAATTTAACTCTCGAGAGCGTAACATGAAACCAAATGGACCCGCAAGGGTCCATTTGGTTTCATGTTACGCTCTGAAGAGTTAAAGATCTAATAAGGGTCCATTCGGTTACCAGCTCTCCATCATTTAGCTGGGGACCACCTGGAACCTCCCTCAAGGACCACTGGTGGTCCCTGGAACCTCCTGGCCACTGGTGGTCCCCAGACCACTGGTTTAGCCCATTGAATACAATTTGCACACACACACACAGTACCAGACTGAAATGAATGGAAACCAATGGCTTCTTAGAATGTCAAATGGAAATTGTCAACAGTAATTGTAAAGTGTACTGTATATGACTTCTAGACAGTGAGCTAAACATAGGAGACACAGCCTACACTACTATGGTCCTTTTCCTTCATATTTATGGGTGAAATTTACATATTACGTACTGTATTGGCTTTGTGGACCAAATATTAAACTCTTTTATAAAAAGGTATTGCAGCCTCTGTGATTTGAAAACTGCAGAATTTCATTTTGCGATTTTGAGTATTCTTTCGATTAACTGTCCTACTTATCGCCACATTAATGTTTTATAATGTCTTCCTCCCTCTACATTATTAAACAACATAAAAGCAGGATTACGCTCATTTGAACGAAGAATCAGTTCCACTTTGAAATAAAAAAGGAAGTTAAATCAAACATGTTGCCGTTAAAAACCTGGACCCGTTTCATCAAATGGTAAAAAAAGCAACCTAGCTGATTACATTAATTAGTTACAGATGGAGATCATGTAGAAGGACACACACACACACAGGTCACAACCTCATCTCCCTGTTAGACCTGCAACTTTAAAGAACCACATGGACACCACAGTGTGTGTGGGTGTGTGTGTGTAGTGGTATAAAGTAACTAAGTACATTTACTCAAGTGGTGTACTGAAGTCCAATGTTAAGGTATTTTTTACTTTTACTGAAGTATTTCCAATGTTCAGTACTTTTACTCCACTACATCTCAGAGGCAAATATTGTACTTTAACTCCACTATAATTATTTGAAATTGTTAGTTACTAGTTACTTTGTGGATTTTGATTACTATTACAAAACATACATTAACCACGTCAGCCCTACATACATTTCAGCCTTTTGAAAATAGCAGATCTACAAGCTCACAACAATACATTGTGAGCTTGTAGATCTGCTATTTTCTAAAGATTTTTTATACATTTCATACATTTGAAAACTTGTGAAGAAATCAGACACTCTGCACAACGAGCACTTTCTACCGTTGGTACTACAAGTACATCATTTCAATACAAATACTTTTTACTCAGGGTACATTTTGAATTCCGGCCTTTTACTTAGTAACAGAGTATTTCTGCATTGCGGTATTGATACTTTTACTCAAGTAAAAAAAAAACGCTGTGTGTTCACGCGTGCGTGCGCGTGCGTGTTATATCCTCCATATGTACTGTATGTGATGCGTGCGCGCGCGCGTGAGTGAGTGTGCGCGTGGGTCTCGGTGTCCGTGGCCTGTCCCCCCGCGTGCGGTGGTGATGGTCTCCTCGTGTGTGTGTGTGTGTGTGTGTGTGAGTGTGTGTGTGTGTAGCACTGCACCATTTCTACCCGCTCTCTCCCCCTCTCTCTCTCTCTCTCCCTGCTCTCTCTCTCTCAGTACCATCGTGTAAAAAAAAAAAAACGCGCCGCTCCGCCATATAAACCATATAAAACGCTGCTAACGCGTCGGTTAGCGGCTTAAACACATTAATAAACGCACATATAGCCGTGTTGTTGGCCGTTAGCCTCTCACCTGCTCGCTGTGTAGCTGTATGGGGTCTGAACGCCTCTCTCTCTCTCTCTCTCTCTCTCTGAATCAAACAAACAATCAAACAACGGACGGGGGCTGAAGAAGCCGGTGACGTCAGTCGCTCGCGACGGCGTTCGCTCGCGCTATATGTCGGCGCGCATAAACCGCGTCATATTACGCGTCACACGGGCCGCGTGCAAAAAAATATTTCTTCTTCCTCCTCCTCCTCCTCCTCCTCCTCCTCCTCCTCCATGGTCCATGGTTCTCTTGTCCTTCACTAAACACACAGGCAGGCTATTCCACCACCTGGAGCCTGACTCCTGAGGAACGCAGGAAGGTTGGGCGCTAGGGAAATCTGGGCACCATTATTTTTTTGGGGGGAGGGGGGGGGGGAGACTGGGCACTAGATAAGAGTGGGCACTTTTGGTGAGAGGAGTGGCCACTAGAGGTGCCTAGTCTCCCACATTTCCACATTTCCCTAGTGCCTAATCATCTGAGGTGTCTGGATTTCCCGGTGCTCACTCTGTTTTGGTGCCCAGATTTCCCGGTGCTCACTCTGTTTTGGTGCCCAGATTTCCCAGTGCCCACTCCGTTTTGGTGCCCAGATTTCTCTAGTGCCCACTCTGTTTCGGTGCCCATATTTCCCTAGTGTCCACTCTGTTTTGGTGCCCAGATTTCCCTAGTACCAACTCTGTTTTGGTGCCCAGATTTCCCTAGTACCAACTCTGTTTTGGTGCCCAGATTTCCCTAGTGCCCACTCTGTTTCAGTGCCCAGATTTCCCTAGTGCCCACTCTGTTTTGGTGAGGAGATTTCCCTAGTGCCCACTTTGTTTTGGTGCCCAGATTTCCCTAGTGCCCACTCGGTTTTGGTGCCCAGATTTCCCTAGTGTCCACTCTGTTTCAGTGCCCAGATTTCCATAGTGCCCACTCTGTTTTGGTGTCCATGTTTCCCTAGTGCCCATGGATCATTCGTCTGCTGGGTGGCTGACACGGTAAAAGTATTCTTGTTTTTTTAGAGGGTGCATAGTGTTGTATACTGTTTGTTCATTATTGATGGTTATTTTGTGTGTTTTTTTTCTTTCTTACCCTGCTGTATCTTGCATTACTTCTCCTACTGTAGCGTAACTGCTGTGCTGTCACTGGTCTAGCTATCTATCTATCTATCTGAACCCCAGTTTATTATGCATTAGGCAACGGGTCCCCGTAACTCTGAAAGTGCACAAATGGAACCAAATGGACCCGTGGTTGGTCCCATTTGTGCAATGTCTTTGCAAAAGAAATGTATCTATCCACAATCGAGGCAAGGCCAGGCAAGGCCAGTTAATTTCACATTCAATCTGCTCTACATGAAACAAAGTGAAAGAATCACGTTATAACATGACATTAGTCTAAGTACAAATAAATTAAATAAAGAATAAACACAAATTACAGGTTCATTATTATAGGCTATTTGTTTGCTTATAAGTTACATTGCAAGTTACAAGTTATTCGAATTGATGTCAAGATTTCCCACTTTTGACAAAATATTGGTCAAAACATTGGTAATCAGTGGTCTTGGACAGTGGTTCTCAACCTGTGTGTCAGGACCACCAGGGGGGTCCCCAAATTATTTTGGGGGGACACTACTAGCTTAATGTGCGACATTAAATAGTAAACAAACCAACATGCAGTATAAGTGTATACAGGGTATCTGCATGACGACTTTTAAGATATTTTTAACACCTCAAAAAAATGTAAACATTGGCCAAGTTGTCAAATATTACCAAGAAAGAGGCAAATGTTGTTAAAATACCTGATCTACACGCTTACAACGCCGTGAGCTTGTAGATTGGCTAATTTCACAATATCTATTTGTGGAACCGAGTCAAACTAAATGTAATGCCTCAACTCCTACAATTCCAAGAGCTTCTCAGGGTGGGGGGTCCCTAGCCTCGAAACCCCCCCCCCCCACCCGCCTTGCATTTGCATTCAACCCCCCGGAAATCGCATGCATTTGCATTTGATTTGAATTTCAAATCAAATGCAAATGCATGCGATTTCCGGGGGTGGGTGTTACGAGGCTAGGGGGTCCCCAGTTCAGATATGAATATTTTGGGGTTGGCATGCCTGAAACATTTAAGAACCACTGGTCGAGTCCGGGGAGGCAGGGACCAACGGGTCAGAACAGACCCTATAGCGGTATAGGGCATAGCAGTGGTGGCCATTTTGTGGTGGTAGAAATCCCAATCATTTTTCCCATAGAGAAAATATTTATATAAATTATTTTAAGCCTGGAACCAAGCCATCCAGGCTCCTGGTGAATCATGACCATAAAACATTTGATTCTGTGTCAACAAATATTTGAAAACAAAAAAGAAAGCCAAAAAAAAAAGGGTATTTATTAAATATAATATATAATATAATATAATTAAATATTCAATTCAGAGTTTTGGTTCCAGGCTTAAAATTATTTATGTAAATATGTTCGGAAAAAATAGCTCATAGCGTGTCACTTCGTGCCGCACATGAGCTTGTAGATCTGCAACTTTTTAGAAATCGTGACAATGTGTCCAAATCTTTGAATATATATATTTATTTATTTTTAAAGCAATCATTTTTAACTCAAATCTTTGCTTCTGGGGGTCCCTGGGACAAAAAAATATTTTTAGATGGGGGGTCGACGGCCAAATACATATCATTTTGGGGAGTCCAGGTGAAAAGGTATTGAGCAACATAAGTTTTCAGAAAACTGTTAGGATTTATAGATTTGTAGAATAGATGGGTTTCCGCGCGACGTCATCACAGAGCAGAGTGTGCGATCTGCGCATGCGGGAGGTAGAACGACCCGGAAGTGCCATTCACTCTATTGTTATTTTCGGGATTTAGATAGGCATAATGCTGCTATTATAGGCATAATAGGCATAATGCTGCTATTATATACAGACAGATCCAACTTCCGACAAATCATTTTTATTGAGTAAAGAAGATATTACAAACTGCATCATTTAATCTACTTTCATTAAACCCGGTGAAGACCATTTATTTTATCAATGTGCAATGGCCAGAGCTGCTGCGGGTAATAGCGCCCTCTACAGGCTCTTCCCTCCACTGCGCGCGCATCATCCTCTCATGTTTACCAACGGGAAACCCATCTATTGGCCTCAGGTCTTAATGGGTTAAACTTAAGCATGGTAATGCCCGCACACTATAACACTGTCCTGTCCCTATTTTGGACATGGCATTATTCACCTGTTTCCTAGGCTGTGTGTTTTCCACTTCCTGTCGATTTGATCCAATGAAATCCAATGAAACTGGTCAGATGACAAATGATATCCAATGAAATCGACAGGAAGTGGAAAACACACAGCCTAGGAAACAGGTGAATAGATAAAAATGTCCACACACACAAAAAATATAAATACATTAATTAATTAATAAATAAATACATAAATGTTTTAAAAAAAAAATTAGTTTAATTTAGTACAGTTTAGTTTTTAAGCAGTGCTACAAGCTAACAAGGCATCGCATCGCAATGCACACTGAGCTTGTTGATCAGCTAATTGTTTGCTATGTTTGCTTCTACCCCGGATTTGAACCCGGTTTCCTGCGCAAGTCCTGAAGTTTCTTTTTACCATTGATCTAATAGAGCCTGCCTGCTTGCTCAGGGGATAAATTGAATCTTGACCATCAGGTCAAGATTCATGTCAGATCCTGTGTCTAGGTGAGACATGACCTTTGACACCATCTAAATGTCTCAATAGAAGAACAGGGAGACTAAATACAACCACCCCAATTGTATAAGTTATACTGTATTAACATACTCTACCATACAGATTGGACAAACAATATAAAACTGTATCCATTAAAAAAGTTACGTAGTGAGGCTTTAATCAAAGCCCAGGAAGACCTTCACCAGGGTTAGGGTTAGTCATGCCCTATACAGTTCCCACATGGCCACCATGGGACCCCAGGCAGTCCAGCAGATGGTGGGGAGCCATTCCTTTCCTTTGTTGGTGCTTCATCATGGGAATCAAACACAAGCCCTGAGCAGTGTTGCCAGATTTTGCAAGAGAAGCAAGCGGTCAGGTCTACGAAAACAAGCCCAAGAGAAGCTACTGTAGCCCACATGAGCACACACACACACACACACACTACACACACACACACACACACACACACACACACACACACACACACACACACACACACACACACACACACACAACTATTTAAAAATAGCCACGCTATGCGATGCGACACATTGTGAGCGTGTAGTTCTGCTATTTAAAATAATAATAATCTTGAAAAAAAGGTGGAAAATGTGGAATGTTTTTGAAACATTGTAACAACATAAATCTTATACCCTCTGGCACAAAATATTTTCAGTTGCGTGGTCCGCAGACATGAACATGTTTGAGAAGCATTGGTTTAAACACCATTAGACCAGCAACCCCCAAAAAAACTCAACCCACAACTATACCGTACCAATATTTACAAGCGACTTTACAGGGGAAAAACAAGCCTGAAGTCGCTTATTATAAGCGGACATGGCAACACTGGCCCTGAGTCCCTGGAAAACATCTGTTTTCCTCCAGGGTCAGTGACAGATGAAGGACGGTACAGTGGCACTGTGTTTAGCACTGTTACCTCACTGCCAGAAGGTCCCGCCTTCCAGCCGCAGCGGGGGAGGTCCTTCTGTATGGAGTTTTTAATGTTCTCCCTGTGTTCGCGTTGGGGTTCCTCCCACACCCATGAGACTTGCATGCCATATTAATTAATTAATTAATTAATTAAAATAATAATAATTAAAATAATAATTAAAATAATAATAATAATGTTTCTTTGCGGAATTTGTCACTGTATATTTGCATATCGTTGCTGTCGGGCAGAAACCTCTTATCTCCATATTCTAACTTTTTGTGTTTATTGCGTAAATTAACGGCCTATTTGATCACACTATACAGCGTCACACAAAAGCATCGAAAGTAGCAGATCTACAAGCTCGAAACGCGGCGCGAAGCGTCGCGTTTTGAGCTTGTAGATCTGCTACTTTTGCTATTTCTTTTATTTGAATCCTGAAAAGTAGCAGTTTTGGACATAAGAGGTTTCCACCCGACTCAGATGTTATAAATGATCACAGTGAAAATGTGTCTTTCTGATGTGTTTAACCCATCCTGAGCATCAGGAGCAGTGGGCAGCTATGGGGGCAGTTAAGGGTTAAAGGGATAGTTCACCCCCAAAATGACTTCTTTCCTATCGATTACACACCCCATGGAGACTTGAATTCATGGAGATTTTTAAGTTTTTGTCGCATTCCTAAGCCAATAATTTGATGACCAGCGGCGGCTCCGGTAGGAGACTCAAAGTGTCAACTCTGGGTCTTCTACCGGAGACATTAAGGATCTTTCCACCGGTCATCAAATTATTGGCTTAGGAATGCGACAAAACCAAAAAAAATCTCCATGAATTCAAGGCTTCATGGGGTGTGTTTCCTTTATTTGTTTCCTTTAGGGCAGATTGAAAATAACGTTATAATTGACGTTAAATGATTTGAACCCCAGCATCCCTAGACGAATCCACAGAGCGCTGCGGTGCCAGACTCCTGCTGCGCGGTGCGCATTCTGACACCGCAGTTATGATTGCTCCTGGGGGAATATTGGCCCCCCAAAAAAAGCATATCCACAAGCTCACAAGCTCACAAGCTTGTGAGCTTGTGGATCTGCTATTTTTGGCAAAGAGATTTGCGTAGATTTGTGTAGAACCCACCAAATACAGTGCAATCCGGGTCTGTTTTACTAAGTATAGAGGTGGTTAAACTGAAGTGATGTTGATGACGCATTTCCAAATGTATCAAAGTGTTTTGCGCCACCCCTTGACTTGCGTCACGGCACCCTAGGGTGCCACGGCAAGCCTGCTCTAACGACTCAGCAACGGCCACCCCTATAGGTACAGTATATACTCCTGCCTAGTGCCTGCGCCCTTGACCAAGGTACTGGCATTACATTAACTGCAGCTGGTTGTCATTGCTCCTAAAGAAAGGACTCATTTCCCCAAGGTACAATGAAGTAACAAAAAACTAAAACAAAGAAACAGCTAGTCTTTCAATACAAATAAACACATTGCTTTCCGAGGCACAAAGATACAAAGAAATAGATTAGAATCAATTTTAAGGTCTTGTTGTTAAAGGAGTAGCCTAGTTCACCCAATTTTTTTTTGTTTTTGGCGCATTCCTGAGGCAATAATTTGATAATCCTATTGGCTTAGGAATGTGACAAAAACAAAACAATCTCCACGAATTCAAGGCTTCATGGGGAGTGTAATTGATAGAAAATAAGTCATTTATTTTGAGTCGAGTTTGGGTGAACTACTCCTTTAACTTTTAAAGCTCTTAACAGCCTGGCACCTCGATAGCTGAGCTGCTGGAACCCTATTATGTGCCTGTTCGTATAGCCTGAGATCCTCTGATTCGGCTCTACTAGTTGTTCCTAAATCTAGGCTGGTGACCCAGGTGTACCGGGCCTTTTCCATCAGGGCCCTTAGACTCTGGAACAGCCTCCCATTGGACCTCAGGCTTGCTAGCTCCATAACCATTTTTAAATCTAAATTAAAAAAAATTTTAAATTTTTTTAAAATTTAGATTTAAAAAGAAAAGCCCCCTAACGGCACAAATCGATGCATTTATTCTCATTGATACTGTTATCGTGTGTTACTGTCTTGTCATCCTATTTTTATCGTTTGATTTTATGTCGTTAAGCACTTTGTAACTTTGTTTAAAAAGGTGGTGCTATATAAATAAAGTGTATTATTATTATTATAAATTTGTATCATTTTTGTTACTCCTATACTCCTGTATATCCTTGCTGTATCAGTCCTGTGTTTCAAATCTGTCTGCCTTGGATAGTTATATGACACTATCTCCTATGTCTATAAATGCATGCGTTCCCAACGGGCGTCGTTCCCAAAAGGCATCATCGTTCTAGTACACCGTTTCTGGGACTCAGCCGGGGTCCTCTATTCTGCATAGAGGCATAATTATTAGCTATACGGGGCACTGGCTCTCAACGGCGGGTCCGGGGACCACCAGGGGGTCCAAATGTAGTGCGCCCCCCCCCCCCATCCAGTTATTACACCAGGGGCGCTGTCCTCAGAAAGAGAAAAGAAAGAGACAAGAGAAAAACATAGGACAAGTCAAGATGACTATAACCAGGGGTCTTCAACGTTCAAGGACCCCCACGCTGAGAGGGAGATGAAGCGGGGACCCCCTCTGTGTTGTATAAAATGTTTCCCTCTACACCTATACCTCTTTGCCAAACATATCAGATCTACAAGCTCACAACGCCTCGCGCTGCGAGGCGTTGTGAGCTTGTAGATCTAATATTTTTGACTAAAGTTCTCCTCAGAAAAGGGATAGTGTGGTTCAAGTGGTTCAAGTAAAAAAAAAAAAAATCACAAACATTTGGCAGACCCCCTATTGTAACTCTGAGGACCCCCTAGGGGTCCCGGACCCCCTGTTGAAGACCCTGTTGGACTAGACTATAGTTTCAGTCACTGTCAGTTTAGTCACAACAATGTGTTTGTCCTGTTTGATGTTCAGTACCACACATAGCATTCTGGTGTATAGCACCCATCCATGGACTTCTGGGGCCTGCGTCAGTGTCCAGCACTCACAGCCGTAAAGCATTGCATTGGTTCTTAAAGTGTGGGGGGGGGGGGGGTCCCCAGCAGAATGTGTCATTATAGCATCACAATAATTTCAACCATTTTAACCTTTTATACTTTGGTTATTCAAAAATCGTCAAAATTTGTGCAAACCTTTGAATATATGTATTTTTAAAGCCAACATTTGTACCTCAAATCTTTGCTTCTGGGGGTCCCTGGAACAAAATATTTGAGATGGGGGTCGGCGGCCAAATGGCAAATGCATATCATTTTGGGGGTCCTTGACATGACAAAGTTTGAGAACCGCTGCTCCATAAGGTTTGAGAACCACAACCGTAAATGGAGAACAGCCCTCTAGCGGAAAAGAAACTGATCTTGATGTGTCGGGGGAGGTTGGATTTCCACACCCTGGTCCATATGCCACTAAGAGCTCTCCCTCCTCACTGTAAGGTCCTTCTCTGTGGAGATGACCCATGCGCCCATTATTTAAGTCCCTGACCTCCTTTAGAGTTGTGCCTTCTATTGTTGTTAGGGGAGGGGTGCTCTTGGGGGATGTTATTGGTTATGACCCCGGTTTTCATTGCATTTAGCATGAGGCCAACCATGGCACACTCTAGTTTAGAGCTCCTGTGCCTGTTTTACTTGATTAGATAGGAGGCAAGTCAGCCAATCCCATCTTTGAGTGTGACTTGAGATACATCCATGCATTTTAGACCCTCCAGAAAAACGCGGGCAAAAATCCTTGATTTTGCGGGCTAAAACTCTTGATTATGCGGGCTAAAATCCTTGATTTTGCAACGAAATATGCGTTTTTTTTTGCAATTTTATGCGGTGAAATTGCGGGAAGTTGCAAAATATGCGGAAAGTTGTGAAATATGCGGCAATATGCGAAATATGCGATATGCGAAATATGTTAAAAGTTGCGAAATATGCGGAAATATGCGATGCGAATCGCATATTATGCGATGCGATGTGCGTATTATGCGATGCGATGCGCATATTATACGATGTGATGCGGCCTTTTTGAAAAAACGTTACCCCCGCATAATTATGCGCCATTTTGCTGATTATGCGGTAAATTCTGCGATCGCATAAACGCATTCATCACTTCCAATTTCACTTGTTTAATCTATATCCTGATTGGATAAAATTGGAAATGAACTGAAACGAAAATGCATTTTCTGTTTTATAAAGAGCTGGAGAGACAAGGAGACTCCTTTTACTGAACAAACACTCTATAGCAATGAGTACTATCAGAATATAGAGCTATTTAACACTTATTTTAACCACTTACCCTACCTTTAATTCATGGCATTGCACCGACATTATGCAAGAAGACATATATTGACAAGCTCACAAAAGATAACGTGCTAGTTAGTTCGTTATTGTATTGGTCCAAACAATAATCGAAAACCCATTAATACAAAACTTTAAAAGGGTACAATACATAAAAATATACAATACACAACACAAAATCCCTGTACTCATACACCAGGAGCTTTCTGTTGCTCCAAAAGTATTAGGCAGGCATGTAGCATAAACACAGTTCCTCTGTTAGTGCCCACAAAGAGTGAGCTCAGATAAGATGCTACAAGCACTAGCAGAACGCTTATAGGTAGTTTTTTTTATTATCTTTTTGTCCATTTGAATTGTGGAGGAAACATCTCGCTCCCTCTCTTCTTGGCTGGAGGCAGCTTCATCTTGGTGTACAATAATAAGTGAGGTCAAGCCTCTATGCACAGCATCCATATTGGAAGGAAATTGGACCTCTTCCTTACTTCCTTCACAGGTGTTACCAATGATACTAATGAAGGCTCTGTTCCATTTCGTGTAGCACAGTGGTTCTCAAACTTTTTAATTTGAAGGACCGACATAACTCTGAGAGTATACAAATGGTCCATTTGGAACCCCCTCAAGGAACCATGAGGGTCCCTGGACCCCAATTTGAGAACCACTGGTGTAGCAGAGTGTTTCCAGTGAGCCAACATGCACAATATCAGCACTCTGTTTTTGGAACAGAGCCTTAGTATCATTGGTAGCACCTCTGAAGGAAGTAAGCTGGCCCAATTTCTTTCCAATATGGCTGCTGTGCATAGAGCCTATACTCCAAAGATATAGAAACCTAGATACCTCATTGGCCTATGCAGTTCGTTGGAGCGACCTGTTTGGTATGGTGGCTGCCATATTTCCGGGGGGAACGGGCACTGGCCAATCACAGCGTGTTGACTACTGGCCAACCACAGCGCGTCTTTTCCAGGACTTGTCAGAATCTAGTTGTCCCGCCCCCACCTGCCTCTGATTGGCCTACTGAACGCCCCCTTCTGTGACACACACGAAAATTTCCAGCTGCCCCCCGGAAGCGGAAGCGCATCCGCCATACAGACACTTCAGAGCCAGAGGAGGCGTCTACCTTTATATGTCTATGCTATACTCTACCTGCCAGGTGAAGACAAAGCCGTATACATTTGCATGCCTATGGGAGCGCGCCCCACCAATGAGTGGACAGGTGGTCCGAGTCAATGGGCGAGCTACTGTAATGCTAATGTCAATCTGGGCCCTCGCGACGGAGATTGTGGTTGGGGCTAATCATTTCTCCCAGGGGCTTGAGCCACAATTAAGGTTAGGTTTAGGCATAGTTTTACTGAGGTTAAGTTTAGGAATAAGGTTAGGTTTAGGCATAGTTTACTGAGGCTACGTTTAGGAATAAGGTTAGGTTTAGGCATAGTTTATAAGGTTACGTTTAGGAATAAGGTTAGGTTTAGGCATAGTTTACTGAGGTTACGTTTAGGAAGGTTAGGTTTTAGACATAGTTTTACTGAGGTTACGTTTAGGAATAAGGTTAGGTTTAGGCATAGTTTACTGAGGTTACGTTTAGGAATAAGGTAAGGTTTTAGACATAGTTTTACTGAGGTTACGTTTAGGAATAGGTTTAGGTTTAGGCATAGTTTACTGAGGTTACGTTTAGGAATAAGGTTAGGTTTTAGACATAGTTTTACTGAGGTTACGTTTAGGAATAAGGTTAGATTTTAGACATAGTTTTACTGAGGTTACGTTTAGGAATAAGGTTAGGTTTTAGACATAGTTTTACTGAGGTTACGTTTAGGAATAAGGTTAGGTTTAGGCATAGTTTACTGAGGTTACGTTTAGGAATAAGGTAAGGTTTTAGACATAGTTTTACTGAGGTTACGTTTAGGAATAAGGTTAGATTTTAGACATAGTTTTACTGAGGTTACGTTTAGGAATACCTGGTGTCGACCGTTCCGAGGTCGCCGGATTTGACCTGCGGCGAGCGTGTTTTGGGGCGAGTGTTCTGGTATTCCATCAGAGAGCACCCCTACTGTAGTAGAACTGTGGACAAAGTACTCAACCTCAGTACTTCAGTCAAAGTATAGATACTGGTCAAATATTACTTGAGTGAAAGCTCCTCTGTCAAATTTATACTTAAGTTAAAGTACTGGAGTACTTTCTAAAAAAAAGTATTCAAAAGTACAAATTAAAAAGTACATTTTCTTTTTAGTATCATTGCATTGCTGTATTGGGATTTAGAAGATTTCCCCCACAATTCCGATTTTTCAGAATCTTAAAAAAAAAAAAAAAAAAAAAGAGTCATTAATATCTACCATAGAAGACCATTAACTTATGTTGTGTAATTCTCAATTTCAGATGATTTACCTTATTTTTAAACTGCTTACCATTTTCATTCCTTGAATAGAAGGAGCAACATGATACATGGTGCTGGGGTTCAGTATGGCCCTGACTAGTTTATCTTCAGCTGCTTGAAGTTCAGTTTTAATCCTGTTGAGGGTGCTATTGTACCATGTAGTAGAGGCATAGTCAAACTGAAGCTATGAAAACGGACTTGAAAATGTAATGTTGGAGTCCACCTTACTATTTGTCCAACTCAAGTATTTAACGCGTTTTTCCAGCAATTAAAGTGTCTCCTGATGTAATGTAGTGACCTCTATTAAAAAAAAATATGTATATATATATTATTATGTTTCTGTATCAATAGCCTATCTACAGTCAGTGATGGGAGAAGTACTCACATGTTTTTACTTATAGTAAATAAAAGTATCAATACTGTAATGTAGAAATACTCATTGTGTAGAATGTCCATTTCACAAGTTCAAAATGTATAACAATCTTTTGAAAATAGCAGATCTACAAGCTCACAATGCGTCGCACCACGATGCATTGTGAGCTTTCGATCGGCTATTTTCAAATGGCATAGGGTTGAAGTGGTTAATGTATGTTTTG